>NC_133499.1:317837-340099 GCF_025370935.1 Choristoneura fumiferana | reverse complement strand
AATCTGTTTACCGAATCTCATCTAAATCGGTTCAGCAGTTTAGATGTGAAGACGTAACAAACTTGCGCATTTATATTGTATGTACGTATGTATGTAAACTCTTTATTGTACAAAAGAAAATTAACAAAATACAACTGACAAACTTTAAGATACTTGTACAAAGGCGGACTTATCCCTTTAAGGGATCTCTACCAGTCAACCTTTGAGTGGATGAGAGGAGAGTGGGTGGGGGTGGGTGGTTTATATTAGTGGAAGGAAAATCTTTTTTTTGCGTGTTTACCTCTAACCCCATTTTATGTGACTCATGTTCAACTGTATGCCAACCAGGATTATTGCAAAACAATTAAAACATCAATCGTTGAGAGGAGAAATGGACTCGGCAACATTTTTGTGCAAACTTTGAGACAGCTCAAACGATAGAGAAAAGTTTACTGATTCCGAACATGTATGACTCACTATCTTAAAAAAATGTTGCTTAGTCAATTTCTCCTTTCAACTGTCATTATTAAGATTTACTTTTTATTCTTTCTATTTATCAATTTTCTGTAACTAAACCATAAAATGAATAATTATGAAAAAGACAATTTTAATCCAAAAAAATTAAGTCCCTATAGTACAGGGGTCGCCAACCAGTGGTAGGCGATCAACTGGTCGATCATGACTATTAGTCCAGTCGAACATAGCAAGGCCAAAAATATAAATACTGAACTATGCTGTTTTACTTAAGATTTCTAGAAGTATATGTATAATTGGTAATCACACAGGGTTTCGTCAGTAAATAATAGATCTTCAATAGTATATACTAGCTTTTGCTCGCAGCTTTGCCCACATGGAATTCCGTTATTGCGTGCTGTTCCCTCGGGAACTGTGCATTTTTCCGAGATTAAAAGTAGCCCATGACACTTTCTAGACTATAAACTATCTCTATGCCAAAAAACACATTGATCAGTCACTCCATTTTGTTGTGAAAGACGGCCAAAGATACAAACACACACACTTTCGCATTGATAATATTAAGTATGGATAACAAACTGATTCAACAATTGTACAGAATACTGTACTCAAATAACTTCATAATACATTTTATACTTACTCTTCAGATACGCAACAGTCATAATTAACTAACAGTGGCACTTTTATTTCACTTTTCTCATTTCCAAGCACAAAATGAAAGCAATTGCATTCACACTTCATCCATTTCTCTATTTCAACCTCCACTATCACTAAATAAAGAGAGCCATTCTGATCTAAATGGATTTTCAGTAAAAACATGCTTATAACATGACAGTCCAACAACAAATGACATCAGCTAGCTTTGCCCAAGTGATCTCTATATCTCCCAAACACTGTTTAACCTCCAATCTAGCACTATGTCAAGTGATTTTCACTAACCCAATGACGGCATAAAGTATCATTTCGAATGACAAACACCAGTCTATTTAAAAACCACTGACACAAGCTCCGAGCGCGCAAAAATGACTGAAACGCACAAAAATTACATCCTAATTGTCATTGTTTTAAGTTTAAACGATACAGTCACGATTTTAAGCGATCTCAGACACTTATTTTTGCATAAAATTTTAATATTTTGACGTTAATCCAGTTAGAAAAATTACGTGTTTTTAAAAACTTTATTTAACAATACTGCTTGTGTTATTGAGTTATGAATGACTGTTTTAGATACTTCCGTTGTTTTTATTTGCGTTAGTCAATATATTTGAGGATTTAATTGATGGGAACGGGGAAATAAACGATATATTACACTTACGGTGCATTGAAGTTGCTCTCGTCAATACTTGCAGTTTTTCACCCTTTTAAACTTGATAATCGATTATGGGTTACCACAGGACGCTTGTTAGATAACACACCAACACGACACAACTAGTAAAATATCGTTTTTAGGCGTATTCCGAGATAAAATTGCACGTTTCAGTCACTCCACTACACCATCCAAGTTTTGACGTTCAACCAGTCAGCCATTTTTCTTTCGGAACAACAAAAGCTGATAATGTTGCCAGCTGTGAATTTTTATTTCCCTTGCGTAATAAATTGTTAGGTTATTTAAACTTCTATTACGAAAGCAAAACCATTTTCACGACGTATTTGTTTGGTAAATATTACTTAATACGTCTTTGGCACAGCGGAAAGTTTGACCTTCAATGCATGACCATGTTAGGTATTGTAGGTATTTATCATAAGAAGATGTGTGATCCTATCCAGTTAAAAATCACTTAACTTGTTGACAAAGCACTCGACATAATGACTAATGACATATTTCTAGAGGACAATTAGTATTTTATCGTGTGACGTCATGATGACGAGTCGTGCGAAGTCATTGGGTTGACGTCACTTTTGAAATCGGGTCTAACACAATAATTTGTTATTTCCGTGACTGACAAATTGCAAATGTACCCACTGTTTGGAAAACCAAAGGCAAATCAAGATCAATTGTTATTGAACACTCGCGACATACGAATACGTGTCAATGTTTTCATAATTGAGGTAACCAGAAACCAACAGCATCAGCTGTTATGCATTGAGTATTGTTTTATCGTTCACATTACATGATTTGCACCGACTGTGGTTATTCAAATTTAATAACTACTACTAGCGATCCGCCCCGGCTTCGCATGGGTATAATTTTCAAAATATGCTTTCTAATAAAAGGCATTTTTAACCCCCGACGTGAAAGAGGGGTGTTATATGTTTGACCGCTATGTGTGTCTGTCTGTCTGTATGTGTGTATCTATGACACCGTAGTTCTTAAACGGGTGGACCGATTTGAATGCGGTTTTTTTTTAGAAAGCAGGTTTTTAGCAATGGTTCTGAAACATATTTCATCAAAATCGATTCAGCCGTTTTTGAGATATTGAACTTCGAAGTAACAAAGTGGGGGATTGTCCAGCTTTTTAGGGTTCCGTAGCCAAAATAGAAAAAACGGAACCCTTATAGTTTCGCCATGTCTCGCCTTATAGTTTTGTCATGTGTTGCTCTGGGACTATCAATGCTAGAAAGCTATTATTTTGCACGAATATATATGTAAACTATGCCGACAAAATGGGACAATAAAAAATTAAAAAAATATATTATTCCAAGTTTAGATATAAAATATACCTAAACTTGGAATATTCCGTACAAAATACGAAATCCTTAAAAAAATATTACTTAATTTTTTCGTAACGGCTACGGAACCCTATTTCGTGCGTATCCGACACAATCTTGGCCGGTTTTGTTGGTAAGGTTATAGTTTTTAGCTCCATTTCCAAAAAAACTGTAGGTTAACGAAACCTGTGTGTTACTACTAGATACTTACACCTTCCGTGAAAGATTACCTAACTGATAGTAAAACACCGCACTTAAATCCGTCGCTTAGTTCAAAAGATCTAAGCGTTCAGCGGGAAGTTACTTTTATTTAATACTATGTAAAGAAGAAGAATGAAGAAATAAGTAAACAGTTTTTCTCAAAAATGACCGTAAAAGTTGACATTATTCTTTACATATCAGGTGAAGTGCATAGTTTATGGTCAGCGAAAAATTAAAAGTTAAAAAGATTGCAGGCGCGCTAGCTGACAATAATGAATTAGCGCGCCTGCATATCAGTCACATTTTATTTAAAGTTAAAAAGGCCATGGAAATGTTGGCACAAGTCGTATACAGCCAAGTCTAATGGCCGGTATCAGATATTTTGTTGGAACTCCGGACTTTTTCTATTGGGTCTGAAATAGCTTGTGGTGTTTTCGGTGGAAAAATACACGTTTATTTTTAATGAAAAAAGGCGGAAAGCATAAGAAAAAATATAAAAAAAATATATAATATATTTTGAGAAAAAGTTTATTCTATTTCAGAATTATTCACCATTTTTGAGAAAAGCTTTATATTAGTCACGGCTGGAATAGCAATTGCTGGCTTCGTATTAGTTAAACGGACTCGCAAGCTCGTCCGTTTAATACTCATACTCAGCCAGCAATTGCCTATTTCCAGGCCACGACAATAATCTACTATTAATGACTTACGGTTACTTATATATTAAACATAATAATTAAGGGTGAAGCGTTTTAAATATTCATGTCATATACTTATTGAGAACATGAAGTATGACGAAGATATGAGAAGATAGGAGGGATAACGGAAAGCGCTGATGGTAAGAAATAATATTATTAAGGATTTGCAGGTTCGCTCTTTTTTCTCGTACAGTCAAAATTACTGTAAATAATTTATTCCATCAGGCGTCACTTATCCAAAAAATGTCTGTTCAAGTAGCTCTTCCACCTCCACACTGTAAAAACACACAAATCACACAAACCAATCTATCGCCATCACCACACAATACGCCTTACAAACTCAACCCGAGGATTTAGAGGATGAAGTTGCGGTGGATTGGTGGTGGTGGTTCAGACCACCATGAGTAAGTCACAAGAAATTTGTTTTATTACACATGATGAATGACATGATAATGACGTCATTTAGCAATTAACGTTATCTCATGTAAATAGGCAACTGGAGCACCTTTGAGTTTTGTTATCTACACCACAGAGTACATAAAAGCACAAGTACCTATGTATGTACAAAAGAAAAAATGTACTTAAGTAATTAATGTACTTACTTTGAAATAACGCAAATATATTTTTGATTTAATTTTACTGATGAAACTGAAGTGGTTTTTTTTATTTAAGAAATAATCAACATATTACATACAGCTAATGGTCCTGTTAATTTGACTGAACATCCTGTATATACGTAACGACTTTTTGAATAAAAAAAACTTTCTAAAACCTTTAAGGGGGTGTGAAGTCAATCTAACCCAATCGCTATCCGAAACATCTAAAATACTTTGTATAGTTTTGGAAATGATGATGATGCTGTCTTCCATGTCGTGTCCGACAAAGGCGAACCTTTAGGCTTGTTTATTATGTGCCTGAATATGGCTGGCAAAGCCAAACTTAGTCTTAAAGGTCCTATTACAAGGCGCGCAATGTAATTGACCACTATCCTTATACGTGTAAGTGTAGGAAGGTCTCGGGCGGGTCTTTATAATAAAACGTTTGGCATCCAGTGTTGCAAGCGATGCGTCCCAGGGAGGTCAGTTCTTGCGTTAGAGTTTTGGAAATACCAAACAGTAGGTACTCATGAATATGCCTCGGATGATAGATAAGATAACAGTGCGGCTTTGCGGATTGTATTTTCAGGAACCTTGTATTTTTAGAACTTTGTAAAATACATTATCGCGCTCTAAAGTAGAAATCATGTTCAGAGACAATAGCATTTTAAAAACTAATCGGCTACATTTAGGATGTACAGTTGGTTGCCTGTCAGCCAACATTCTCGTCCCTCTAAAAGGAAACTCGTGTACACCAAACCGTGACCAAAAGGAGAACCCCTCCCATTACACATGTTTTTTATACGCTTCTTTTACTTACACAGCGCTGTTCCCTCGGGAAGTGTGAACTTTTCCGGGATAAAAAGTAGCTTATGTCACTCTCGGGCTCAAACTATCTCTATGCCAAAAATCACGTCGATCCGTGGCTCGTTATGGCGTGAAAGACGGACAAATACACTTTCGCATTTATAATATTAGTAAGTAAGTATATTTTGACTCGCCTATAGTTAGCTCTTGTACATTACTTGTCGCCATTTCCAGAGGGTATAACCTCAGGCTGGATCTTGTTCTGTCCTCTGATGCTGTTCTCGGCTTCACGACTTTAATAATAATATAATAATATAATAATGTTTTTAATTCGGATTATTATCCATAGTTTGTTAGTTACAAAGCCTTATTTTTATGTTAGTACTTAAGTAAAGTTAATTAAATCTTGCTTAAAAACAATTCAATACTAGCTACTTGGTCGCTACTACATGCAAGCGATATCCATTAGAGCAGCCTCAGGCCGAGCACCGCGAGCCGAGCCATATTTTGTCGGTTTTTTGGCCGTGCTCAAAGGAGCCTCAGTCTGAGCCGTGCCTTTGGCAGCGTCTCCACTTGCGCGGCCTCGGAGCGAGGCAGCTGCTCGGCCCGAGGCTGCCTCTAGTGGATACGCGGCTTTGGAGCTGTTGGCGACGCGCTGCAGCAGGGACGCGGCGCGCTTGCGCATGATCGCGTGGAAGCCGTCCGTGCGCGCCTCCGCGAACATTCCTGACGCGCTGCAGCGCCTCTCCAGCCCCTTGTTTAGTGTAACCGTTTTCCCGGATACACTTATTTTACTATTCCGACTCGACTGGCCAATCAACTCTCTTTTCACTAGTGTTGATAGGTAAAATGTTATCTTTGATTACGCATTCTGCTCGCAGCTGCGTCGAAATATCAGAAGCTTAAAAAAGTTATATTCTTTAAAAACGAAGATAAAAGTCTATCACGAGTAATTATTGGAGTAGACACATTAACTTTATATATTAAGAAGAGTTCTATCGGACCACATTTTTTATTTTCATTCATTTTTTATGGAATAATCGAGGAAAACTAACAAAAATGCAACGTTGCCAGCTCAGCAGGTAGAAACGCTCTTAATTTCGTAGCAAACATGTTTAAGTAGCTGTTGTCCGCGACGCCGTCTGTGAATATTTCGCTTGTCGTTATTCCGCGGGAACAATGCAATTTGAAATTACCAGGATAACTATCCTCTCCTACTCAGGATCACAAACTATCTCTATACCAAATTTCATAATAGTTCTACGACTACCAGACCACACCGTATTTTCACGGGTATGAATCAGAAGAAGTACGAAAGCGCTCTTAGGATATCTTGATACTTAATCGGGGAGACATCCAAAATCTCCCCGTTTCTTTGCAAATTTTACCCCATCTTATCCCGCCGCTCGGGCTCCGTAGAGCGGCACGCATGCGCGGGCGAGGGCGCGGCCCCAACTGGGGCACTGGGGCAACCCCTGGCCTCTAACGAGGTCACCGGTGCACATCCACCTCCACAGCTCAAAAACAGCTTAAGAACAACCTGTTTAACACAAAAATCTACTTGAACGCAGTGGGTTAAATTTGAAATCATTTTGGCGGGAAACTGGCGGTTGGGGTAATTTGAAACGTCATTTTTGATCGATCGTAGATTTTGAAATGTTTTTGTGTTGGATTGTGCACTTTGTGATGATGTAGGAAGGTTGTTTTGGTTGTAGAGGGTAGTTTTTCTTTAGATTGCTCTAGTTTTCATTGAGCGTTATTGCCTGGGCATTCATTGAGCTCAGGTCATTGAGGAAGAGATGTTAATGGACATTGTAACACAATTTTAATCAATATAGGCGTTTAGCGCAAAACACACTTATTAAGAGGGTCGTGGATCCGATCCCGGGCTTGTACCTCTAAATTTTTTTAAATTTATGTGGGAAATTGCATTTGAAATATACCATGAGATTTACGGTGAAGGAAAACATCGTGAAGAAACCGTGTGTGAAGTTTCCGATTCGCATTGGGCCCGCATGGGAACTACGGCCCAAGGCCTTTCGTTTTGAGAGGAGGCCTGTGTAAAGCAGTAGGACGTATATAGGCCGAGGTGATGATGAGATGATGACGTTTATTTAAAATGTGCATCTAGCAATTGAGCCCCTTTATTAATTTGTTTCTCTACCATGTCATATTATTGATACATAGAGAGAATCTGCATCTGTGATCGTTTTGCGATCTAGTCATTTTGTAGATTCAGTCGTTTTGATACCGACCCTTTGAACAACTGGAGAGTCCAGTAGTCCGAGAACCTACATGACTACGATATTTGAGGTCCCGGGTTTAATCCCCGGTCTAGACAGATATTTGTATTAAAAATACGAATGTTTGCTCTCGACTACGTAGGTGTCTTACTTATACGTATTTAAGTATCTACCTATTTAAGTTTTTTTATCCGTTGCTTAGGACTTACCCGTAGCACAAGCTTAGCTTAGTTTGTGTCTAGGTCTAGTGGTATCAGATGCCCAGCGGTATTTACTTATTTTATTTGTCTAAAGACAAATTATAAAATTAATGATTACATCTTGGACAGGGATGTTTGAAAAAAAATCCGACCCGCTTTGGCGATCGCAACTCAGCTCCGCATTACTTTCCCGCTCTGGGAGGCTACTTTAAAATGCGAAAATCCAAGTTCGTATCGTACCGTCCCTCTCACACTCGTATTAAATAATATTAGTGGCAGCGAGACGGCAAGATACGAAGTTCGAATTTAGCAATCCGTAGTACAGGGCCTGTTCCGCTATTCTACTTCGTTTTTTTAGCATTGGAGAGAAGGTAAGCGATCTCGACGTGTCTTTTTATTGAAAAACACTTTTAAAAATAAGTCACAGCAAATATGTACCTAACAATTAGCACGGACATATATGATCGTTTACATTCTTTTGGTAATTATAAGTACCTAATAGTTACTGTTTTTAAAAACGTTTTTAATTTAAGTTATAATATCAATTGCATGAGATAATTTTTTGAAAAATGTATTAACCAGTGTGTAATCGCCATACGATAAATAAATAGTAAAAAGACTTGTCAAGATTGTTTACCCTTTTTCTAATGCTAAAAAAAACGAAGTACCTATAGCTCCGCGCCTCCGCAGCGCTGCTCCAAATACTTTCACGCTCCGCCTCCGCTATCTAGCTCCATGCCTGCCTATAGACGGACAGTCCATAACTCCGCTCCGCATTACTCTCTTGCTCCGTTCCGCTGCCTCGCTCCGCTCCAGTGAACAGGCAGCCTTAAGCGTTGTAATCGTGGACAAAATCAATTTTATCAAATAACACTATCATCTATTCTTTAACTTTAATCATGCTAATTGTGCATTAATAATATTTTCACTTGGCATAATGACCTACTGGTATGTATTTTGCGTTGCAATCACATTTGAAATGGCGGCTTAGTAAGCAATAGACCTCGCTAATCTGTCTTTGTATTGCTTAATTATTAAAATAAATGTTCGCCGCGCAACTGAAAGCGAAAACCCCCGTATCTGGTCCATTTTGAAAAAATACAAAACTTTATTCTGCAAAAACCGGTCTAGTGCGAGTCAAACTCACGCACCGAGGGTTCCGTGCAAATTCGTAAGTAGGTATAGGTAGTGCCACCAGAGTTGAGGTCACGGTCACAAATCAAAAACACGCACACCCACAAACTTATCATATCGGTGTGGGTGTGCTGCAAAGTATTTTACTATCTCCTTCCTCTTTGATATATCCGTTTATTCAATGAAGGAGTACTTATTAGTAGAAAATGATAAATTCAAATTCATTTATTTTCATGTAAGACACATAATAATAATAATAAACATTAAAAGACGTCTAATTTGTTTACAAAAAAAAAATCTTTATTTCAACTTATTTACAAGTATTATTTTATTTTACGTACAAAATCCAGAAGATAACTGAAACTTTATTGGCTACATTTGACTAAATGCCACGGGCATATATAAATAAGTGAATGCTAGCATTAAAATTACGATTTACATTGTATTCTCCACGTCACAACCATTTAAAATAAGACATCGTAGGTTACATGCGGTGCTCGAATAAAGTAACTATAATACCCCTAATTCTGGGGAAACTAGCGACCTATGGTAACATTTTTTAATTTACGTCATTGCACCTCTTTAGTTCTTGGCTGTATGGATGTCAAAGGCGTGACCTGCGACATTTTATTATTAAAAAAAAAGTTACCCGCGAAAAAAGCTTCTGCTTCGAAATTTTATTACAATACAATTTCGTTAAAACTACGTTAATAATACATGTCTCATTTATTATAAGGAAGCCGAATAATTAAGAAGCACCAAATAGTTTACTATTTAATATCCTAATGAGTAATGAATAAAGGAGTACCTTGAAAGCACTTGTCATTAGAAAGAGATCATAATAATTTACGCTTCTTCATTTTTAAGGTTAGTTTCGTAATTATTTATCCGACTTTTAATTATTTTCCAGCTAATAGGTAATACTACAAAAAAACAGCAACTTTGATCTAGCATTTATTTCACACAAAAATTATATTATATGTACCTAGGTTTTCCACAGTATCAATTACGGATCGTAGGTATATTCCGTTAAGCACATTAACCGCGGCCATAAATGTTAATCATGCTAGTTTTGATCATCTTTGCTCACTTAAAAAACTATATTATACCTTTAGTGCGGTTCCGCGGATCCAAATCAGGGAGACTACAAAATTCAAAGTTCGTATCGTACCGTCCCTCTCGCTCTCGTATTAAATTATGTAAGCTTCACCGGGACGGCGAGATACGCAGTTCGAATTTTACACTTCTGATGACGGAAATCTGATTACGGAACCATTATAAGTTCTTATAACTACTCCAGACTGTATTTTCACGGATTCCGGTCGGTTTCCTATCGGACGTAGCGCGTATCTACTCTTGAACGAGAAGTTCTTGTATCATTTCTCAAAGGGCCGGCAAATCATCCGTAACTCAGCTTGAGTTATGGATGTCCATCGGCGGCGGAATTAATCATGAATCAAGAAATGAATTCTCATGCCATGGGTTTCTGACAGAATATCAGCACTGCAGGTTACTGCAGTATATGCTGAGTCAGCGCCTATTCTAGACATCGTCGCAGGCCTCTCAATTTATCAATTTAAAGAATAACAAGTGAACTTTATTTTGGTGCTAGTTTTAAGTAAAAAAAGGTATTATTGTATACTTTCTATTGTACTTTGAGCTTTGTATGCTGTTTTAAATAAATATTCTATCTATCTATCTATCTATCTATCTCATTGAAGAAATCAATCGTCAGTCAAGAAATCATACGTCAATCAAGAAATAAATCAAGGAACTAAACACCAGTCAAAAAATCGATCAAGAAATCAATCGATCAATAATCTTGGTTGTGATTTCTTCAAATCATAAAAACAAATCTAATCAAGAAATCTATCATCAACCAAGTGACTAAACATCAGTCAAAAAATCAACCATCAATCAAGAAATCAATCGTCAGTTGAAATAAGTTTTTGGTAAATATTCAATTTTTAATACAAGCTTTTTTTGCTGACTGTACTTGTATTGTCACGCAAACTACATTTGCATACCAAATTATTGTTATAATTATTAAAAATACCACATTTCAAGCCAATCCAACTACTGGAAGTTGGTCCAATTTGACTTCCAAGATTTGATTACAGACAGACAGACCTTGTAAAAACCAATCATCAATCAAGAAACCAAATCATCAATATAGGTCATATTTAAAAAACAGGTATGAGCTCTCTCGGCGTATTAGCTAACGGGTCGTCGATAACTAGCAACATGTTGAACGACAAATACAGCGCCGCGGCCGACGCGATGTGCCACAAGTCGTGGCTGTCGTAGAACTGGAGAGAAGAGCACACAGCGTTGCGGCGGCGGGACTGGGCGGGGGTTTCCTGAAAAAAAAAAATGATGACTCGTTTTGGAGCCGAAACGCGTCGTGTATGACATGACGGCTTACTAGAGTTGATATTTTTCGCTTTAATAATTTACGGGTTGTTTTGCAGTAACAAACTCATTTACCGACCTTGGGCTTCATGACAAGAAAATTAGTACGGGCAACGACTCATTTACCGACCACGGGTTTCATGACAAGCACAGTTAGGTCGGGGTTTTATTTGGGGTTGCAACCAAGGTAGCCTGCATGTTAGTGTGAACTGACGGTTAAATGTGATGCCGTCTCCGTCTATTCGAACAAAACAAATAGAGACGGCATCACATTTAACCTGTCCTCTCCCAGAGGCACAAATTTGTGCCCAAATTCCTTTGATCCTGTTATCCTGGGAGATGACAGATTAACCGTCAGTTAAGACTAATCAATGGATGGTGAAACAGCCCCTTAATGTATACTCACAGCCCAGCGCGTGTGTCCGTCCAGGAATAAGTATAGCGCCACACCCCAGCAGACGTGCGCGAGCGCGCCGAACACCCACGCTCGGATCGGGACCTGCACACGGTGTGGACACATCAGGATAGGGTTGCGAACCGTTCTGTTTACCCAGGACATGTGTATTTTAGATTTTTTAAAATTGCATCACCAAAGAGGTAACACAAGTATTTTTTTTAGAAAATTAGCCTGCATAGTGTAAAAAAATCTAGTGTTAGGTTGGTCAACCTAACGGTCTTATGAAATTTGACAGATTGCGTACAAAAAACTGTTGCTACCAATCCTATCAAAAACAGTAAGTAGCCGTATTAAAAAAAAAACTTAGTGTGTTTGGTTGGCCAACCTGGCGCCCATCCGAAAGAGTAGCAAATAAAAAAAAAACAAATTCGCGGGAACCTTGCGAATTTTCCGTGGTCATTTTTTGAGATTGCGAATGTAAACTTACAAAAATGGAATCATCGAGTGCTAGTGACATTTCTTTCCTATTCATTGTTTAGCATGAGTTTTTTTTCGTCTACTATTCCTGTAATAGTTGAAAGAAAAGCAGATTATGCACCTCGCATTAAGTAATTTATATTGCTTTCGTGCTTTTTAAAGACTCCAAATCGGCACTCGGTGCAATAATAAATAACTTTCTGCTTGGTGCAACAATCCTTACTATTATAAAGGGAAAGTGAGTTTGTTTGTTTGTTTGTTTGTTACGCTTTCACGCCGTAACTACTGCACCGATTCCATTGAAATTTTGCATACGTCATATTAGAGGTCCAGAATAAATAATAGGATATTTTTATCCCGAAAAAAATTGCCATTCCCAAGGGATGACCAAAAGTTTGTTTTTGTATTCTAACCGCGGAGCTGACTGAGCTGACTTAATAATGTGTTAAAAAGCATGCTTGCTTGCTTGCTGCACCATTTCTTGCATAATCACATGCTTGCTTACACGATTGCTTCCACGCTTGCTTGCATGATTTAATGCATGCTTGCTTGCATGCTTGAATGCAGGCTTGAATGCATGCTTACTACTAGCACTATTTCTTGCAAAATTTCATGCTTGCTTGCATGCTTGAATGCATGCTCGAATGCATGCTTGCTTGCACTATTCCTTGCATAATTACATGCTTGCTTACATGCTCACTTACATGCTCACTTGCATGCCTGCTTGCATGCCTGCTTGCATGTTTGTTTGCTTGCTTGCATGCTTGCTTGCATGCTTGCTTGCATGCTTGCTTGCATGCTTGCTTACATGCTTGCTTGCAGCAGAGCTTGCAACATTCCTTGCATAATTACATGCTTACTTACATGCTCACTTTCATGCTTGCTTGCATGCTTGCTTGCATGCTTGCTTGCATGCTTGCTTGCATGCTTGCTTGCATGCTTGAATGCAGCTTTGAATGCATGCTTGCTTGCATGCTCGAATTCATGCTTGCTTGCACTATTCCTTGCATAATTACATGCTTCCTTACATGCTTGCTTACATGCTGACTTGCTGCATGCTTTAATGCATGTTTGCTTGCATGCTCGAATGCATGATTGCTTGCACTATTCCTTGCATAATTACATGCGTCCTTACATGCTTGCTTGCATGCTTGCTTGCATGCTTGCTTGCATGCTTGCTTGCATGCTTGCTTGCATGCTTGAATGCATGTTTGCTTGCATGCTCGAATGCATGCTTGCTTGCACTATTCCTTACATACTTGCATGCTTGCTTGCATGCTAGAATGCAGCTTTGAATGCATGCTTGCTTGCACTATTCCTTGCATAATTACATGCTTCCTTACATGCTCACTTGCATGCTTGCTTGCATGCTAGAATGCAGCTTTGAATGCATGTTTGCTTGCATGCTCGAATGCATGCTTGCTTGCACTATTCCTTGCATAATTACATGCTTCCTTACATGCTCACTTGCATGCTTGCTTGCATGCTAGAATGCAGCTTTGAATGCATGCTTGCTTGCATGCTCGAATGCATGCTTGCTTGCACTATTCCTTGCATAATTACATGCTTCCTTACATGCTCACTTGCATGCTTGCTTGCATGCTAGAATGCAGCTTTGAATGCATGTTTGCTTGCATGCTCGAATGCATGATTGCTTGCACTATTCCTTGCATAATTACATGCTTGCTTGCATGCTTGCTTGCATGCTTGCTTACATGCTCACTTGCATGCTTGCTGGCTTGCTTGCTTGCTTCTTTGAAATGTTAATGGTTAACGCGAGCGAAGCCGCGGGTAAAAGCTAGTCTTCTATAAGATCATCTTTTAAGACATGTGTGGTGTCGGGTTAGAATTACACCTCTCCATTTCCTCCGTGGATGTCTTAAGAGGCGACTGAGGATATAGGTTAAGGTATACCGTAGGCGACAGGCTAGCAACCTGTCACTATTGCACCGTTTTTGTCAAACTTTAAACATGAAATTGCTAAGAGTGGCTCCGAAGCGGTAACGTTTCGTGTGCTCTGCCTACCCCATTTGGGAATACAGGCGTGATGTTTGGTGTGTGTGAGTGTGTGTATCTTTTTGTATTTTTTAAAAGTTATTTTCGTTCTAAAAGAATCCAACGAAGCTTAAATTGAGTACACTCGTCTCAACTTGCTAGGTTTAGGGTGAATCGTCTTGTTTTTTAACTCCCGACGCAAAAAGAGGGGTGTTATAAGTTTGACCGCTATGTGGCACAGTAGCTCTTAAACGGGTGGACCGATTTGATTGCGTTTTTTTTTATTTGAAAGTAGGTTTATAGCATTTTATACTTACACTGAACGTATATCCATACTTTAATATTATAAATGCGAAAGTGTGTGTGTTTATATGTATGTTTGTCTATCTTTCACGTCGAAACGGAGCGACGGATCGACGTGATTTTTGGCATAGAGATAGTTTATGGGCCAGAGAGTGACATAGGCTACTTTTTATCCCGGAAAAATATACAGTACCCGAGGGAACAGCGCGCGATAAACGAATACCACGCGGGCAAAAGCTAGTAGTTAATGTTTAAACTTAAATTCTTAAAAAAAATAGTTTATTCGACACACTTTTTTTTTTTCAAGTACAGGGTTGCCTGACACCCGTCCTGTTTTCCTAAGACATGCCCTGCTTTTTGGTGATTTACTGTCATTCAGTATAAATAGAGAAGTCTTGTTTTGTGTTTACTCGTATAATATTAGATAGGCTATTGATTTGTGTGCGTTCGTCTGTATAGTCGTACCGTCTCCCGGTGCGCGAGTTTGGCGACCACGTAAGCTAGCAGATAGAGCACGGCGTTGCCCATCAGCACGGCCAGCAGGTGGCGCGCCAGGTCCTTGTTGTGCTCGTACATGCTGTTAAATATGTATTTTGTTAATCATTTCATTTTTAATACAAGCTTTTTTGTTGACTGTACTTTTAGGGGAAAAATACGTGGGGGAGTGAATAGGTCTTGTGCGGGTTACTTCGACTCGTTTACTGATCTCTCGAAGTACCACTGAACAGAACTCTCTCCATACATTATGAACGTACGTGAAAAAAAAAAGAATCAAATGATTTATTCAGTAAATAGGCCGCAATGGCACTTTTACACGTCATTTTTTTAAACTACCAGCGCTTTCGGAAAGACCATCATTGCCAAGAAGAATGCGCCGCAAGAAACTTGGCAGAAAGTCATTTTTTCATCAAAATATAATTACAAATAAAATACTTAAAAACTATATTATACAATTAAAGAAAAAAAATACAAAAAATAATAATACAGGAAATACAGGGATGTATGGGTCCTTAGTCCATGCTAGCTTATATACTAGAATATCTCTTAGGTACTGAGATGGCGGCGTGGCTTATCTGGATTGATCGCGCGTGAGATAGATATCACTGCATTCCAAATCAATCGACACGATCCAGACAAATCATGTGCGAGCCATGGCACAGTACTTTTTGCCCGTAGTTTTTTTTTATTCGACTGGTTGGCAAACCAGCAAGTGGGTCTCCTGATGGTAACAGATCACCACCGCCCATAAACATCTGCAACACGCAGATGCGTTCCCGACCTAGAGGCCTAAGATGGGATACCTCAAGTGCCAGTAATTTCACCGGCTGTCTTACTCTCCACGCCGAAACACAACAGTGCAAGCACTGCTGCTTCACGGCAGGATTAGCGAGCAAGATGGTGGTAGCAATCCGGGCGCACCTTGCACAAGGTCCTACCACATGCAAGTTATTATAGTACATTGTTGTAAAGGCTAGAAAGTAAGCAATAGACGAACGAGTTAGTTTAATATAATACGATAAAACGAGTTTATCTATTGCACTTTTAGCCGAGACTAAACAATGTGCTTTTCACGACCACTGCGAGGAAATAAAATACATTTATCACAATGTGTGCTACCGTTTTCGCGCTCACCAGTTGGCGCCACTGTAGACGAAGGTCCTGCCTGCAGTATAGTGGATAGTTTGTTATTACGGGCGTGAAAACGAAATTTACATTTAAATCGTATTTAATGCCTTAAAACCGTACCTTAAAATTAGCGAGCATGCCACAGTGTTGCGTAGTCCCGTTTTATTCGAAAAAAAGGGAGGACAAAGGTTTCCGAAAGACAAAACTGTCTCAAAACACAGACATTCATTGCCCCGGAACGCATAATTGCCATAAACAATTTCAGGTATTGCAAAATATCCACAAAACTATTCTAATTATAAATAAACCCGCGTAGCTCACCCAAAAACGGTGACATTTGACATTCCGGAGCCCTCTCGCTACACCAGCGCCTCTAGCGGCGAACTCATAGCGACCCGCAACTCCCGCTCCCGGTAACAACCCGCAAGCGACTCACCCTAGGCCGGCGAGCGCCCAATTGGCGGCGTTGGCGACCGCGAGCAGCGCGGCGCGCGCGCCGTACGCCGGCCGCAGGAACGACGCCACGCCGCCGGGACGCGCGTACAACGCCGCCACCGTCCGGCTGAATATCGCACGCTCTGTCACAAATATATAACTACGATCAGAAATACATTACTACGGTTAGAATCACATAAATACTGTCAGAAACTGATCACTACTGTCAGAAACATAAATACTATCAAATTCGAATAACTATGGTCAGAAACACATAGCTACGGTCAGAATTACATAGCTACGGATAGAAACACATAAGGCGAGAAAAAATATAACTAATGTCACAAACATATACTTAACTACGATCAGAAACACATTACTACGGTCAGAATCACATAAATACTGTCAGAAACACATAAATACTGTCAGAATCTAATAACTTTTGTCAGAAACACATAACTACGGTGAGAAACAAATAACTACGGTTAGAGGCACATAACTACGGTCAGAAATACACAACTACTGACAACAACACATAACTAATGTCAGAAACATATAATTACGATCAAAAACACATTACTACGATCAGAATCACATAACTACGGTGAGAATAACATAAATACTGTCAGAAACTGATCACTACTGTCAGAAACATATAAATACTATCAGAATCTAATAACTTCTGTCAGAAACACAACTACTGACAGAGAAAGATAACTTTAAATTTGAATTGACGACATTCTTGTCGATTTCGCACACTCACATACTTTCGCATTTACAATATTAGTAGTACAGAATATTCCCTTACCTATCTGGAACTGCCCGACGTAGTATATCTTCATGGTGAGTACGAAACACGTCGCCAGGTGCAGTATCGTGAAGAACACCCAGAAGTACACGCTCGGGTACACGATGCCGAACAGGCCTGCGGGGGAGACAGGTTTGAACAGGTCTAGCGCGTCGGACTCGCGCACGAAGGGTTCCGTACCATTATCTATAGAATATTAGACACTAGCAAAAAGCGGCAAAACAATCACGTTTGTTGTATGGGAGTCCTCCTTTCATATTTATTTTATTCTATTTTTAGTATTTGTTGTTATAGCGGCCACAGTAATACATAATTTGTGAAAATTTCAAGTGTCTATTACTACGACCCAAGAGATAGAGCCCTGTGACAGACAGACAGCGAAGTCTCAGTAACAGGGTTCCGTTGGCACTCTTTGGGTTCGGAACTCTAACAAATTAAGTCGTATTAAATATTGTAAATCTTCTTAAAAATATAAATATACCTCATTGAGTTTCCTGCCGGATTCTTCTCAACAGAGGTTTTTCCGAACCGGTGGTAGATTTTTTTTTGTCATTCATAAGTGCTTGTTATAGCCTAAATTGAACGAAGATATTTTGACTTGAACTGATTTTAGCCAGCTTTTGATGTAAAGCAGGTAGAGTCTGGCTGATGAAAGCTGAACCCGCAAAATCGCCAGGTATCACCATAGAATAAGTAAAGTGACAATTAGGTATGCCTAATCGAAGAAGAATCGTGCCTACTTTATGCTTCTCTGTCTATCACATGACAACGATATGTTGAATATAAAAATGTTTAAAACAAACATTTTTGAGAAAAAGTGAATCTTAGGAACCACAATTGTATTAGTATCAAAATATTTTGCCATGCCTACTAACCTACAAATTCGGTCACCGCATCTAAACACTCTTATTTCTATTTGCACAAGGCTTCCCTCTCTGCTTGTTTTTGTTTGAATTTGCTTATCATGGTTAAAATAATCTGTGGCACACCACTTTTGATTGTTTCGCCCTACTAAACGCAACAAGTCGCATAGATAATAGCACAAGCTCAAGTGTCTGTTTTCTTACAGCCTTATTCATAAAAAAACCTTAATTGAGGTTTGATCGGTCTGTTACTTAGCAGACTGATTAAGCTTGTTAGACGGTTGTCAAGAAGTATGATTCATAAACACTTGCTAGCAGTCTGCTAGTTGTTGAGCTGCTGATAGACGGATTAGACGCGTTATGTTGGCCACCTTGACAAATCAAAGACAAAAATGGCCTAATCGATAATTTAAATAAAAAAATTGACAGCAGTGACAGCAAATAGCAGGAAAAAAAAAAAAAAGCGTGATGTTTGTTTTCCCGCCATTACCGATCCGCATGTTTACGTTGTGCAAAAAGCCATAATTATGTTAATCATCCTAATTTTTTTCATATTTATTGTTAATTTATTGTTGCTAATTTAGAGGATTTTAAATACAAATTCCTGAAAATAAATTTTCAGTTTTTTTTTTAATCTTTGCGTAGCCTTCTCTATAAATGTCTTCGGTATGGTTTTTTGCTCTTGTCAAAGTCAGCTGTTCAAAGTTGTGGCGGCCATTTTGACTTAGCAGGGAGATAAAGGAGGGTCTACGGTCCTCTAACTTAGCAGAGCCTTGATCGACTGATTAGCGCTAACAGACGTTTATGAATCATGTTTTTTAGCATCGGCCTTCAAGGAGGCTCTAACTTTTTATGAATTAAGGCTGTTATACTCTTTGGTCTGATTGCCCATGACATTTGAATAATGTTGCCACTCAAATAATAGCTGGGTTCAGCTTTCATTAGACAGACTCTAGAAAAGTGTATTTGGTGTGCTTTCCTTTAGAAGTCAGACATACTGACCAATAGCCATGACGACGGCAAGCAGCATGTAGGTGGAGTGCGCGTTCGCGTTCACATCGGGGTGACGGTTCTGGTACAACTTCACCATACACAGCACAGCTATCGCGTACATGAACGACGAATCTGCATTGACAAAGCAATACAATGCATATCGAAAATACAAACTGAAACATAGACGCACAGAAAAACCAGAAAAAGAGACCACCGCTGGGACGACGCAGGTCCTCACCATTCCCTATACTACCACTGGACTCCCTCTGGTCTGGTCTGATCTGGTCTGGTTTGGTCTGGTTAACTTATTATATGTACGTTTACAATTAATACCTACCTATAACCCGTAAAAAAAGTTTTTTTATGTTAGAGGGGGGGGGGTCACCTGTCCGGAAGCAATCACCACCGTTTCACAGGTGTTCTTTCTCCATCTACTCGTACATTCGTACAGTACCCAGCCATAAAGATTGCACATCGGTCTTTGGAAAGAGACTCGGTTAAATTTGGCTTCGCAGAGCGTTGTCACACTACTTATGTGACGTTTGTCAGTCGTTGTACAGGTGCAATAGAGTACGGACGCATTTAGATTAAAATATATAAAAAGAGTGCCCCGGGCGGAATAATATATATATATATATATCATATATAAACAGTTTTGTCGCACCTACGATTCAGACTGATTAGTAGGAGCATGAAATTTTCAATTACTTTCTACGACGAAATCGGGAAATCGGGATATCTTGTATACCTACTATACTTTTTTAAAACCTAAATCAGAAGGCGGCAAATTTTTTTTCCGCCCCGGGCGGATAATACCATCGCTACGCTACTGGACTGGGCACATTAAAAATAAGGATTAAAAAAACTGTAGGTACTATGCGGTCGTCAATATATATCCATAATAGCGTTTGAGAGAGAAATAGCCCAGATTTGATGCTCAGATCAGACTACTATAGACTTACCAAACTGGAAGTTCATCTTGTTAGGGCAGAGATGGTAGCAGGCGGAGAGAACTCCCTCCATGCTGAGAGCGAGGCCCATCGAGTAGAAGATGCCCGAGTGGGGGGGGATGCCCAGACCCTGGGGACAGCACAATCAGGCGGTGAACAGGCTCTTACGGCCGGAGGGAGGCTGCTACTGAATCAGTGGTCTACATATTGGCTGCATGTGCACTTACCATCATCAGGTCAATTTCTGGTCAGTTTTAAATCATCCATACTAATATTATAAATGCGAAAGTGTGTGTGTTTGTATGTTTGTCCGTCTTTCACGTCTAAACGGCCACTGCCACTGCCACTGTAATTTTGCCGAAACGTCAAGGTAAATATTACTCGTGTGTGTTAGCGTGATAAGTCCTGGACGTGGTATCTTGACTATGGATCGACGTGATTTTTGGCATAGAGATAGTCTAGTCATTATATAAGTTGTAGGCCGTCCGGTGTTAGACAGGCCTTCTCCATTTAAAAAAAGATATCGGCAATCTCGACTCCGAGAAGTGATCTGATACACTTAACTCGGGGACGTATACTGAATATCGAAAATTAATATATCTAAAGTTAAAGTCGACGGTCAAAATACCTCAAGTAAGTTAGGTTAGGTTAGTTTCGATAATTTAAGTATCGATATTTTAATTTTCGATATTTAGATATACGAGTACGTGCTCCTATATTCAACTCCAAAGGTTTAGCAATAGTAGATTATTGTCGTGGCCCGGAAGTAGGCAATTGCTAGCTAAGTGTAAAACGTGTATTAAACGGACGAGCTTGCGAGCCAGCCGAGACTAATAAATAGGTACAAAGCTTTTCTCAAAAATGGTGAATAATTCTGAAACAGAATAAACTTTTTCTCAAATATATTATAACATATAATTTATTCCAATATTTTTCTTATGCTATCCCGCCTTTTTTCATTAAAAATAAACTGCAGGTGTATTTTTCCACCGAAAACACCACAAGCTATTTCAGACCCAATAGCAAAAGTCCGGAGTTCCAACAAAATATCTGATACCGGCCATTAGACTTGGCTGTAAACGACTTGTGCGAACATTTCCATGGCCTTTTTAACTTTAAAAAAATTGTGGCTGATTGCAGGCGCTAATTCATTATTGTCGAGCTAGCGCGCCTGCAATCTTTTTAACTTTTTAATTTTTCGCTGACCATAAACTATGCACTTCACCTTCTGATATGTAAAAATAATGTCAACTTTTACGGACATTTTTGAGAAAATTATTATAAAGGTTGTTATCTTTTTTTTTATTCGACTGGATGGCAAACGAGCAAGTGGGTCTCCTGATGGTAAGAGATCACCACCGCCCATAAACATCTGCAACACCAGGAGTATTGCAGATGCGGCGCGTTGCTAACCTAGAGGCTAAGATGGGATACCTCAAGTGCCAGTAATTTCACCGACTGTCTTACTCTCCACGCCGAAACACAACAGTGCAAGCACTGCTGCTTCACGCAGGATTAGCGAGCAAGATGGTGGTTGTAATCCGGGCGGACCTTGCACAAGGTCCTACCATCTGCTTTCATCTGTTGGTTGTCCCATACAATGTACCCACCTGAGTGTTCCCTCTCGCTCGCACCTGTCGCGCTCTCACTCGCACCATGAATACTATCTATTAGTCTAGTTGTACCATACAATGTACCCGCCTCAGTGTTTCCTCTCGCTCGCACCTGTCGCGCTCTCACTCGCACCATGCATACTATCTATTAGTCTAGTTGACCCATACAGTGTACCCACCTCAGTGTTCCCTCTCGCTCGCACCTGTCGCGCTCTCACTTGCGCCATAAAGGCCAGCCCGAGCAGCACGTATCCCACGTTAGAGTATACGTGGTTGAAGTCAGACAGCGACCAGAGAGGGTGCGCGCAGAGGAAGTTGTAGTAACACAGGTCCTGGTCCCCCGTTTGGAACACCATCTGTTGGTTATAACAAGTAATAACAATTTTAGGACCCGTTTTAAAATAAGTTT
>NC_133499.1:305707-317635 GCF_025370935.1 Choristoneura fumiferana | reverse complement strand
TACCTAGCTTGCTTGGACTGGGACTAATCTTGGGATTAAATTAAAATAGACACTGCACTACTGCAATAAAGTTACTACTTTTTGGATAGCTTGGGTACGGTGACACACCGATAGACAAGCAAAAACACTTGCTACGCGGGCGAAGCCGCAGGCAAAATATAAACTATCACTAATAAAATTGATTACACACCCTTAGCATATTTAATCGAGAATCGCAATAAATCGATTCGAATTAACATTGTCACAACCCATTAATAGCTTAATGACATGTGTCACCTTGCCCAAGCTATCCGAAAAGTATTATACCTACCGTGCGCGTGCGCGTCATTCATTTACTGATTGATACACTTTGCAGCAATCAATTTCAAAGTACAAAGGACTTCGTCTACAGACAAAGGATTGTAACATAAAACTTTGCTAAAACACTATAAGATTAATAAATTAAGATTACTTACCAATCAACGGGCTCTCCTCTTTCATTTCTACACTGTGGTGTAACACAAAAACAACTCGCGACAAATAAAAGAAATATAATTAAATTCACGTAACGATACATGGCGATGCGTGTTTGTTTCGCGAAAACAGAGTTCAAAGTAATCGGAGACCCGGGATGTTTGTATTGCGGTTGTCATAATATGATGTCACTAATTCCCTCATAGCTTTGGCATCCTAACGCCGAAAGTATCAAACAATTCGGCCTGTTTACACAACAACGCAACTATTGTTTCCTTTCGATTTCAAAGTTAATTTCGGTTGTCCTGTCAATTGACGTTGGTTGATGCTTGGCTTGCTTTGTGTTTCAATGTTGCTATATGATTTGATAAGGAGCCGATTGCAAGATTTGCTATTGCGAATAAAATGACACAAAATCTGGATAAATTAATGAAAAAATTAAAAAAAAATGAATTAATTAAGTTATGACTATGACACACTGAAAAATATTATAAATTAGAAAATACACGTCAAGCGACAAAGTGTGTTTTGTTATGGAACTTATGGTACACTCCACTTCTTGATACGAGTTTAGCGACGAAGATGCGAAGACTGACTGGCGAACGTAAACGCAAACCGTTGAAAAGCGGAAACGAAGTGCATTGTTCAATCACGTAAAATGAATGCTTAGAACACAGTTTTATTTGTACAAAGAACATATTTAGAATAAATTATATTCATGCATGCCAATAGGTGCACTTCGCTATTGTAATTATAAGTATGAATGTTATTGTTGGTAGGTGCTTATTTATTTTTTGTGAAGGGACTATCAATAAAATTACTCGACATTCATTTCACATTACGGACATTACGGTAGGTAGGTATCTACTATATTAACAAAAAAAAAATACAAGTACTTATTTATTTAACTACACATTTAGGCGCACCTACATTGCATTGCATTGTGGGTCTGTTTATTTAGTTCAGTACCTACATACATAACATTTTCACACAACATCCAGTGGTTGAATTTACTTAAAATTTTGCTAAGTATAGTGTATGTAGTTTAGATGATAGATGGAGATTGATTAATAGTAGATTACATATGCAACTGTGGAAGCAATGGAGGTTTTCACAGAGGCGAAATATCGCTAGATGGCGTTAGTATCGTGAGGTCCGCTTGACGTTTTTGCTCGTGATTGGTTAAATAACTAAATGAGCCAATCGCACACAAACGTCAAACGGATACTAACGCCATCTAGCGATATTTCGCCTCTGTGAAAACCCTCATTGTTCACTAACTAGGTACCTTTTATTTTTCATGCATTTCTCTATGATATAATTATATTTTTTTAGTTTTATTGATTTATTTTGATTGATTTGATTGACATTTAGTTTTACATAAAATAAAAATTATTTAAAAAAATATAAACTTTTTGGTTTGCGGCTGTTGACACCTGATTACCTTGGTCTTAGACGAAGATTTTACTTTATGCACTAGAGCATAAAGTCATTTTATATCGCCCAGATCCAGCATAGCCCTTTCGAACCCAGCCGGGTATGAAGAGTTACGGCAATGGACTAAGTAAAATCCATGTCAAGTTCAAAATTCAATTGTAAGAGTTATGACAGTGGACCTTATGTAATATCAATGTCAAATTCAAATGTAATTAACCCGCACAATCGTATCGGCTGGGTTCGAAAGGGACGAAACTTTACGAGCATGAGAAGCGAAAAATATTTTCTTGAACACTAAACATATTTCAAGCTACATATTTTAAAAGCGCCTGCAACAATGTAGGTTACCAAGACGCCAAAATTATCTGCCATATTACTAATTAATTAATATCACCTGTATGCCATTGGTTGTATAGATATTTATGTCCTTGACTGTACGTGTTCCTCCCACAGAAGACTCTGCATTTGCAATAATATTACTGAGCTTAGTAGAGTCAGTGGTACACATGAATATATATAACTAGAAACAGAACCAATTTGAGCTTGAACAATGTTTAAATATTTTTGAGTGTTTAGCTGCATTACCAGCAGCATGGAGTGGAAACTTTGTGCTACTAATGTCATGTTGATGTCCCATACATCTTCCTAAGAAATCATAACGAAATTTATTATGGAAAGGTTCCCTCCTGGTACAATCGGTGCGGTGCCCTAACATAAGTATCCACTATTCCATACAACTAGTATGAAAAAGTGGATACTAAGTTACGGAACTGACCGTACCTGATTCAGTTTCCTCGACTGTACCTACCACTTAATTTTATGGGAGATCGAATAAAGACTAAAGTACAAGACAATTATTTTTATTTTTATATAGGTACTTTTATGGATCAAATACATAAGTGCGCTTAATAACTAGTGAAAACAGTTTCATCTGATGTAAACAACAATACAAAATAAAAAAATATAAGATATTATAATGAAAAGACATTGGAAGACCGATGGAATAAATTTTCTTACATCTAACATTACAAAAATAAATAAAAACTTTTTTTACGTAGGTACGTATACTTGATTTAACTTTACTGTTGGGTAGGCATGGAGACAGCGGCTTTCGTGTGAGATACATCGCTCTGCCTCCAATAGGAGACTACCGTTTTGAGTTCGGTATAAAAGTCAAGCCCCTGTTTGCCGCAGAAGTGGTTGGTACCGAGGAAGCTGCCACGTGTACCAGTGAAAGAGAACATAGATAGTGGTACAGGAATTGGTACATTTACACCGACTTGGCCAACGTCGATTTCTGAGGAGAATTTACGCGCGGTCGCCCCGTTGGTGGTGAAGATAGCTGTGCCGTTTCCGTAAGGGTTGTTGTTGATCATTTGGATGGCTTCGTCTAGTGTGTCGACGAAGAGGCAGACGAGGACGGGGCCGAAGATTTCTTCCTTGTAGCATTCCATGTTGGGTTGAACATCGGTCAGGATGGTCGGGCCCACGAAGTTGCCCTTCTCGAAACCTTGGACTTTGACGTTGCGTCCGTCAAGAACCAACTTGGCGCCTTCCTTAACTCCTGTTAACAATAAAGTGTTATTTGAGATATGCATAATTAAAACTAATATCAGCGTCGGGCCAGTCAAAACTTGATTCACAAACATGCAACATGTTTATTTGCTTTTTATTGAATAGGTACTTGAGTTTACCCGCAGATTCGCACGCGTAAACTATTCGATCTGGTAGTTACAATTGAAATTCCCGGATTTTACAAAATTCCCCTGGGAATTCCCAAAATTATATATCTATCGTGGCCTTCATTGAGGTTGTGTTAAGAACGGGTGACATCTATTTGGCATACTTTTTAATGTCCGAAACTTATTACGCATAACAGGTTTCGAATAATTTATTTACGCCGAATCTTAAATTTGCCAAAATTTAGTTCGGCATAATTCTGTATACGCCGACTAGAGTATACGCAGCACTAGAGTTCAATGTTGCTTGGTGGTGCGCGGTGATTTTGCTAATAAAAATTACGTAGGCATATAAAATGGCGGCTTTCGTCAACATCAAAAGAGAGAACCTTCTGTACTTGTACTATTACTTATTCTGTGATTCGGCTTACATTGGTTATGCGTAAGAGAATTCTGCGTAAATTATTATGCGGTAATAGTTTCGGCATAAATACTATTATGCGTAAACAGATTATGCAAAATAGAATTATGCCATAAAAAATATGCGTAAACAAGGGGAACCATGTTTGTTACTCCTTCACGCTAAAACGGATGGACGCATTTAGATGAAATTTGGTACATAGATAGCTGGACGTCTGGAATAACATATAGGTTACTTTTTATCCCGATATTCCCACAGGATAGGGATAAAACTTGAAAATGCTACCGCTGCCTTTGCAGTCTTGAAATTTTGGTCAGTTGTTCTTAACGGTTCCCCTTGTTTACACACACACACACAAACATCCGCAACTATAATATAAGTAGGAAGTAGGACTAACATCAAAACTCTATGAATAAATAGCGAGCCTCACAGCCTTAACATCTTTAAGCCCCATATTCATGGTAAACAAACTTACTGTTTGCAATGCAGAGTTTTTGAACGGCAACATGCAGTGATCAACTCAACACGCATTGATGCCCGCGATACTGTTGCTCAACAAATGTTTACGATGAATACGGGTCTTTACTGAGAATCGGGGTGCGTTCAACGCCTTCAAGACAGGCTCCATTATATTACCGGTGCAGCTACACTAAAGGGCCGTTGACTTACCAGACTCGACAAGCCTGAGGATGCGGTCCTTGGCTCTGGGCGAGATGACGGGTCCCACGTCGGTGCCGGGCACATGACCGGCATTCACCTTAAGTGCGGATGCGCGCTGAACCAAATCAGGGATCCAATCCTTTGCCTCGCCTATGAAAAAAAGAGCAGAAGGATTAGCTAAAGTTGAGGGCTGATTTTAAAAGGTTAACATGATAGGGAAATTGTTGTGTCTGGGGAGAGGAGGTATTTGCACAGCAGTAAACACTACAATGAACATTAGGATTGGATTTGCTAACAGTTAAGTACACTCGATACCTGTTTTTAAGTTGCCAGCTGTGTAAAGGCATTTTCTGCTATAAAATATAGAAAGCTAAGTTTTGAATGTAGCTGTTTGATTTAAGCCGACTTCAATAAAGGAGTGTGCTCATAAAATTTGAGGGTTGCCCTCGATTTCCCTAGGATCTCATCATCTGACCTTTAAAACGAAAAATGAATTATGAAAATTTGTCCACAATTGACGGAGTACTCGGTGAACTTACATAAAAAAATATACATACAGTCGAAGATAGAAACTCGTCCTTTCTTGAAGTCGGTTCAAAACAAACTAGCAATATTGGACACTGGCAGTGGGTGGAGTTGGAAGCAAATCCAATCCTAATCACTGAAATCAGCCAATCCTAATCATAGATACGATACACCAGTGTGTATGTAAGGATATTGGGAGGGTGCGAAGTACTAGGTGGGGGTGATGAAATCTATCGCAGCGCTCATGGTGGCCAAAAGTAGAAATAGTTCTGGCTCTGTCACCTGTCATACTCATATGAATCTGTCATTAACAAAGCAATTTGTATAGACTTTAACTACTTAATTTTAGTAATAGATGTTTGTGTTATGATGCGAACTTGAATTATTGAACACTGTCCCTGCTTTTTTCTTAATTCCTCTACATCTCGGACATGTCCAGCAACAATTTTCCTTATGAAACGGTTTGTGGTTGAAATTTTATATTGAGTGATACTCACAAAACCGGTCTTCAAAATGATAGTAATTTTGATCTGAAAACGATATTTAATTTATTACTAGCGATATAAGAACAATTATATAATTTTACTATTATTCAAAGAAACCAATTAGATAGCTTTATTTTTTCGTTTTACAGTAAAAGTACAACTATACATGAAGTAAACAAGCCCTGACATAACGAAAATAAAACACAGTTTGAATAAATATTACTTACCTCATTTAATTTTAATTACCAAAAATGAATTCACAACCTTTTGTCCACCCAAATCATGGTATCACAGTAATTTTGTATTATAAATTAATACGATATAAGTTTGATTTTTGTCACAATGTCGCGATGAAATTTCAAAACGTCAGAGCATCAGAGAGAGCCAAAAAAGTTGCGGACGCTAGGTGGCGCTAATGTCATGCACAGAGCCAATAGGAGTTATGGAATCATCGGGCTCGTGTAATATAATGATGAGCTTGGCTTGACACGCTGCCGCGTGTCTAGATTTATTACTGAAGTCTTACGCTACACGATTATATATGAAGGTGTGGCTACACTACGCATACACGTGTCTGAAGTACGTACCGACGAAGACAGCGGTGCTGAGAGCCATGCAGCGTTGCCCCGCGGCTCCAAAAGCGGCCCCCGCGAGCTGGTTGAGTGTGTGTTCTTTGTTCGCGTCCGGCATTATCACGCCGTGGTTCTTCGCGCCCATGTTGCTTTGAACGCGCTTTCCTGTCACATAAATAAAAATACAAGTCTGTACAATACAAGCTATTGTCAATATTTCAGCAAATGGTTGGATTAGTTTGACTGAACCCCCTGGTTGGGTTCAGTAAAACATTGGGTTTTGATTTAGGTACGATTGGACCAGCCTACAACGGCTGCAACAGCTGCTTGGCTTGCAACGGCCAGACCTTCATTATATGTATGACAAAATTTAAAAGTTTTTTTTTTATATAATATGTTCCTAACACAGGTAAAAACGATCCCCAACTATAGAATTTGGCAAGTTTGTAACAGTTAGTAAAGATGTATAAAATTGCCTCAAATCCGTTATGGTATAAAACTCATTTTTCTATATTTTATTCGGAATTATATTAGAAATCACTTCCTTCGTTGCTAGACACTATATTTTATTAGACGCCTGACAAAAAATATCAGCAAGTTTCTAATATTTTAAATAATCGGTGCCTGTTGCGCAATATATTTGGGTAAATTTCATAGTTGAGGATCGTTCTTACTAAAAAAAACAGCTATTTATAAAATAACGAAGGTCTGGCCGTCGCGGGCTCTTGCTCTAGACTCTAGATGTAGTCACGCCTTTGACGTAGTGCATTTAGACTTACCAGCAGCTGAAGCGCGGGTGTAGATGTGTTGGCCGGCGGCGTCTCCGCCAACGAACGACACGGCCTTGATGTCTGGGTGGTCGCAGAAGAAGTTCACTGTGTCGTGGGTTCCGTGCACCACCTAGGAAATACACTAAGATTTAGGACCTGCTTCACGTGATAGATAAATCTGATGTGGTCTGTTTCATCGGAAAAAACTAAACAAAACCAACATGTGGTGAAATAGGGTTTTGGAGTCTGTTTTACGCTCTCTGTCAAGTTCCTGTCATTTTATGTGACAGATATCTGTGATGCTGTCTCTATTTTATCGTTTAATTTAAATATCCTATAACTAAACACACAAAAAAATTAAGAAAACAAATGCTGTAACCGAGAATTGAACCAGTCTTCATCAATCCGGGATGATTGATTGTACAACTACCGATATATTGAAATGTATTTCCATCGGCAAAATTCGTATCTCGATCTGAATAAGACGGCACCCAAAGTGTCAATCAATTATCGTATTAAATGAGCAAACATTTCATATCCATTAATATGGAACTTTATTATTTTGTGTCAAATGTCAAAACAGCTGTACAATGGGTATGGAAGCTAGATAGAGTATGATAAATACAAAGTACGATGGAAAACCATTATGCATGACATAATAGGTTGACGACCGGATAGCCCAGTGGTTAGAGTACCTGACTACAAAGCTTGAGGTCCCGGGTTCGAACCCCAGTCGGGAAGATGTCTGTATGACAAAATACGAATGTTTGCTCTCGAGTCTTGGTTGTTTAATATGTATTTAAGTATGTTTATCCGTTGCCTAGTACCCATAATAGTTAGTAGATAGTTTTTCTTACTTTGGGACTAGGTCAATTGATGTCAAATGTCCCATGATATTTATTTATTTATTATCTGTAGGTGTACTAACGTTGACGACACCGGGCGGCGCCCCGGCCTCCTGCAGCAGTTCCATCATCATGACGGTGGCGCCGGGGTCCTGTTCCGAGGGTTTGATGAGGCAAGTGTTGCCAGTCACGATCGCCGGCGGGAACATCCACAGGGGAATCATCACGGGGAAGTTGAAAGCTGCCACTCCTGGGAATAAAATCACAATTTAAGTAATTGAAGTGAAAACATTAGAAAAATCAGCTACGAGTATGTATGTGTGTATAGGTACGAGCGAACCATTTGGTTCCTGACCTGACCCATCATAGAATGTTCTCCCTCAGTAAGTTTTTCATTATTAAACTTTAAACTTGTCCTGACAATAACGAGCATAACAAAAAAAATAAGTATCCAATTTGGTGCCATGCATCGTGCGGAAGTTATGCGTGTACATATATTTCAGCGATTCATTTTTATTTATACATTTAGATATTGTCTTTACACAGGTACATTATCGACGAGATATATAACGCTTTGTTACCTTTAATGAGCTTCCGATACTTCGACATAGTGGAATGCATCATAACCACATAGACTCCAAAGATAATAAAAGTAATCGAGATCTACCTCGTCAAAGATACGTATTGACATTAGACTAAATTATTATAACTAACCATGAATCATTCCAAACTGTTGTGATATATGGACTTACCGCCAACGACGCCCAGAGGCACCTTGTAGCTATGCGTGTCCATATCCTTGGCGATGTTCTGGATACAATCACCGAGCTGAAGGCTGGTGATGCTGCAGCAGTGCTCGACCAGCTCTGTACAGAAAAACCGCAGTTCAATCAGCTAGTCTAACCCCCTGTTTCACCATCCATTGATTAAATGTATTTGACGGTCTCTGTTTGTTTTGTTCCAATAGACGGCATCACATTTATTTATCACTCAAATAAAATTAATCAATGGGTGGTGAAACAGCCCTTAAATGATATTTAGCCAAGGCCAGTGAAGTCTGCCGAAGTTACGGAATGTTCATTGATCTTCTCATTCTAGTGACAGAAAGAAGTGGTGAAAACGATTGTGATTCCAAGTACGTCAGACAATAAGGCCTATGGACTATGGACGCCAGCTGGCAGCGGCGCGGCGACTATTTCTTAGATCATTGCATGTCATCATCATCATCTCAGCCGTAGGACGTCCACTGTTGGACATAGGCCTCCTCATAGACCTCCAGATATCATAGCATAGATCATTGCGTGTGCCGGGTAATGTAATGTACGGCGAGCGTCTCAGCCACGCAATGAACAGAACACACTCGCCGCTCTTCTACTGGAGTCACACGGAACTTTAACCGGCTATATGTTTTTTACTCGACTGCCCGAAGGAGGGTTATATTTTTCGAACGTATGTATGTATGTATGTAAGTGGGTATGTATGTCCATTTCTTTGGTCCTCGCTGTAGCCTAAACGGCTAGACGAATTTTGACATATGAGGTATCATTGGAATCGTTATAACTGTCGGAGTGACATAGGCTACATAATATTTCAATATGGCGTCTGCGAAAAAAAACATGGCGGAAGAATGAAAAAAAAATGTATTGTAACAATATGGGTATCAAATGAAAGCTAATAATTAGCCCATTCTAAATATGTATGAGTTATACTTTTAATCTACCTTTTTCACATAAAATATCAAAAAAGTGTAAAATAATTTGGAGTCGGTTTTATTTTTTTGTTAAAAAAATACTTTATTGTTTAGGTAATTGACAAAAGAATAAAGACATGTCCGGTATTTTATTTTTATTTTAACTGATGGACTAATTATATATGTTTAAGAATTTAGCATAATGGCCAAGAGCCTCAAACCGGTGTATCTTTTGAGAATGAGTCCAGTAATTCGATTTGGTAGCTGTACAAAAAAACTAAACAGTTTTTTAAGTTACAGAATAACTTACGAATCCCGCGGAGCACGTCTCCTTCGGCATCGGCGATGGTCTTTCCCTGTTCTTCTGTGATCTTTGCCGCCAGTTTGCTGTGGTTTTCGCGCAATAGCCGCGCGAATCTGAAGACAATAATTTGATCGTTTTCTTAACTTAAAACATTATTTGGCTATACTATAACTTTATATGAATATGGAAGGTGAACGCAGACGCGTTCGAGAGATTTTGTTGCGCCAAAACTACTACAGGCTCTGATTTCCGACTACCACTTTTACTGATCGTCAAATAAAAGTACATACCTAGGTACAATCGTTTTCAGACAAGACAGTAAGCATATTAAAGCGAAAGGACCACTAAAATGCTTTAGAACTCGTTGCTATAGGGGCTTTCTTGCTAACTTATAACATATTATACCAAAATTTTATTCATCTGAACTGTGAACGTTCATAGAGTCCAATCTTGTAGGTACAACTAAGATATAAAGTGTTCAGATATTTTTTTGATAAAATTTTTGCTCACAAGTTTATGAACTCGACTGTACATACAGTTAAAACACATACTCTCTTTTGGCTTGTAAAAACAATATTCTTATTATGACCGTAAACCAAAAAAGACACTCTTTCGTTACCGTTAGATCAGCCGCTAAAATTCTAGGAAAGTATCAAGGCTGAATGTATGACTGGTGTTTTATTTTTTGACCATGCTCTGAAGTTTTTTAACAAAGTCAAAGTCAAAGTCAAAGTCAAAATATCTTTATTCAATTTAGGCTATAACAAGCACTTATGAATGTCAAAAAAAAAATCTACCACCGGTTCGGAAAAACCTCTGCTGAGAAGAATCCGGCAAGAAACAACATTATTATTTATTAAATATTATTAAATGATATGGATACATCACAAGTATTTAACACAACTTCATTTTTAACACAGTAGGTTCGCTATTTGAAGGGATCGCTAATGCGGATCGGAATTATTTCCAAATATCCCTGTCCATGATATAATCATTAACTTTATAATACGCCTTTGATATTAATGTCTTCTTGACAATAGATCTGAATTTTGTATCCGTTTCATTTATAATATTTTTTGGAATTTTATTATAAAAACGTATGCAATTTCCCAGAAACGACTTTTTGGTTTTAGCCAGTCTGTAAGATGGAACTTTAAGCTTCCCTGTGTTTCTAGTAGCCTTTGGCTTATCGACGTTAGTGGGAAAATCACATATGTCCTTCCTTACATACATGATTATTTCAAAAACATAAAGCGACGGCAGGGTTCGGATACCTGTTTCCAAACAACAAACACAACGAAAACATACTTGAACATCAGCTGCTGGCGAGTCATAATAGTACTTTGGCTCCATGACTTGTAAGCCTTCTTGGCTGCAGCCAAAGCAGTATCTAATTCTTCTTTTGTAGTTTCTGGTACCCTGAAATAAAGTATACCGAAGTCAGTACAATTTTAACCAATTTGATTCGATTTTCTTTTCGTCTATTCTACGAGTTTTGACAAAATACATTTTCTATTTTCTTATATTGACAGTATACATTTTAAACTATTTTGAAACTGTCAAAGCAGTATCAGGAAAGGTTTACAGTACCTACCTACCTACATAATGTAAAATAAATCTTCTATAAACATGTTGTTTATTGACCAAGTTATGAGCTTTGCAATCTCGAAATTATTATGCAAACTGAGATAAAGTTATCTACATAGTTATTAGATATGAGCAATGGAGTTGTTATCTTTCCCAGATTTGGCAAAATACTGATAATAATTTAAAATGACAAAAGGGGATTAATTTACTATGCCAAATGCCAACCCTTTTAAGAATGTTCTGTAATAAATTTATATCTCGAGTAAATATACGCCTACAGATAGCCTAGAAATAAGGTAGGTAATTACTAATTTCAGTCACATTTAAGTATTCATTTTACTTTTCACTTGCAAACATTTTAGACAGACATTAGGAGTTATAACCTCATACATAATGTTATAAATCATCATCATCATCATGATCTCATCATCTCAGCCTATGTAACGTTTGACTGCTGCTGGGACGCTGGGTACAGTCACACAGCATTAATATCTGCCACA
>NC_133499.1:278744-304631 GCF_025370935.1 Choristoneura fumiferana | reverse complement strand
AAAACTTCTGCTGAGAAGAATCCGGCAAGAAATCAACGAGGTTTTTTTTTTTTTAAAACAGATTTACAATATTATTAAATGATATGTATACATCACAAGTAGACGTGTGCGCCGATGCTAAAATCTACGGCGGCGGGCGCCGGTCAAAAATCGGCGGCGGCGGCGTGTTTTCGGCGTGATTTCGGCGCGGAGATTTTAAATAGAACTGTTTAATTTGTAGACTAATTTTTTATAACAAGATTAGATAAAATGTACAGACAATGAAGCTTTAATTGACGCCTTGCAGCGGCTGTAATTGTCACGGACAAATATCATTTTGTCCACCCGTTTTGGACTTAAACGGGACCTTTTTTCTTCTTCTCTTCTTTAAGATTCACCGTACCAGTAGAACTCGGAAGCTCTCGGAGTATACCCTATGTATGTATGAGTAACCTTATGGCTGAACGACGCTCGCTTCGACTGCAGTCTCCCGATGATGCTGAATAGACAAATTTCGAAATCCTTGCGACACGATATTCGTACCTTTAATACTGCTCGTGTTAAAGATACGATTGAGTGGAATAAAGGCTCTAAAGTGTTCGCAAGAGATATGTCTATTGGGCAAAACCAAATGACAAAGTTGAAGAGAGATGATGGCAGTGTAGCGTGGACTAAAGCGGAAGTGTTGAGGGAAATCGAGGAGTTCTATGGACGGCTCTACGAGTCGGTCACTAAGCCTGTTTTCAGCGCGGCGACTCAAGACCCAAGAGCCAAACTGACCCGACACTATACAGAAGATATCCCGGACATCAGTCTGTACGAGATAAGGATGGCCCTGAAACAGCTTAAGAACAACAAGGCGCCGGGTGAGGACGGAATTACGTCAGAGCTTCGGAAGGCGGGTGGATCACCGGCTCTTAAAGTCCTTCAGAGGCTCTTTAATTCCGTCTTGCTCGAAGGCACAACGCCAGAAGCGTGGAACAAGAGCGTTATGCTGTTGTTCTTCCTTCATGAAGGGCGATAACACCCTATTGAAGACCTACAGGCCCATCTCGCTGTTGAGCCATGTTTATAAGCTGCTTTCCAGGGTCATTTTATATCGTCTCGAATGCAGGGTCGATAGCTTCCAGCCAACCGAACAAGCCGGGTTCCGAAAAGGCTACCGTAGACCACATTCATACGCTGCGGCAGGTCATACAGAAGAACGAAGAGTATAACTTGCCGCTATGTCTAGCGTTTGTGGACTACGAGAAAGCCTTTGATTCGGTCGAAACGTGGGCGGTGTTAGAGTCTCTCCAACGATGCCGTATCGTATCGACTATCGATATATCGAAGTGTTGAAGTGTTTGTATAAAATGCCACTATGTCGGTCCGAGTACAGGAACAGAGTTCAAAGGCCCCCCTGCCCTGATGCCTGATGCCCTTGAAAAGAGGCGTAAGACAGGGAGATGTCATATCTTCGACACTGTTTGCTGCCGGTTTGGAAGACGCCTTCAAGCTTCTGGAATGGAAAGGACTAGGCATCAATATCAACGGCGAATACAACATCACTCACCTTCGGTTTTCCGACGATATCGTGGTGGTCATGGCAAAGTCGATGGAAGAACTCAGCACGATGCTCCAAGGCCTCAATCGAGTCTCCCAACGGGTGGGCCTCAAAATGAACAGGGACAAGACAAAGGTCATGTCGAATGTCCATGTGGTGCCTACCCCTATTTTGGTGGAGAATTTGGTTCTTGAAGTTGTTGACGCGTATGATACCTAGGACAAACCGTCCAATTAGGTAAGTCCAACTTCGAGAAGGAGGTCAATCGTCGAATCCAACCCGGATTGTCAGCGTTTGGGAAACTCTGCAACGACTTTTCGTACAAAATTCCTCAGTATCCTAAGACAAAGTCTTTAACCAATGTGTGTTGCCAGTTGCCAGTGATGACATATGGATCCGAGACGTTGTGCTTCACTATATGCCTTATAAATAGGCTCAGAGTTGCTCAGCGAGCTATGGAAGCTATGCTTGGGGTTTCTCTACGGGATCGAATCAGAAATGAGGAGATACATAGAAGGGTCACCGACATAGCCAAGCGAAATAGCTCGTTGAAGTGGCAATGGGCAGGCCATATAGCACGGAGAACAATGGCCGTTGGGGCCGAAAAGTTCTGGAGTGGAGACCGCGGATCGGCAAGCGCAGCAGGACGTCCACCAACGAGATAGAGCGATGACTTGGTTAAAGCCGCGGGTTCACGGTGGATGCAAGTCGCTGCCAACCCAAGCAACTGGATGTCTACGGGGAGGCCTATGTCCAACAGTGGACGATCTATGGCTGAGATGATGATGATGTAACCAATGACTAATAATGATTCATTGTAGTAAAATATAGAATGCTTCGAAAGTCAGAAATTCAGTATAGAAAACATTTTGAACTCGCGCCGATTTTACGCCGATACGCTGATCGGCGGCGGCGGCGGCGAAAAAATGGCGGCGGCGGCGGCGGGTCGGCGCGGCGCACACGTCTAATCACAAGTATTTAACACAACTTTATTTTTAACAGGTTTAGATGTGATGAAGTAACAAACAAACAAATAAACAAACAGACTTACAAACTTTCGCATTTATTATATTAGTGGGATAGTGGGATTTGTGTGGGAATTTAAAAAAATTACAACCCCACCCGATATTGTCATTTCAAAGATGAATATATTAAAAACAGCTAAGAGCCACTGTAACGAAACACGTTTTCACGCAAAAAAAAACGCATAATAATCTGTCCATGCCACAGACAGACATACATTGGTGTCAAACTTATAATAACACCCATCATTTTATTATAAATTATTTTGCAAATTAAAACAGCATTTTTATGTATCCAGTGTCATTAGATAAGCCAGACATCTGTTTTGTTTGGCATGGTAACAATCTCGAGTCATTCTTTTGTTGCAATTCCATTATGCAACAAAGTTTCGGCAAAGACACAGCTATTAATTGAGAAAGAGTATTGCAACCATTTTGCCTTCATTTTTGTCTTATTTTGCCATTTATCGCAGGTCATTTTGGCTAAGCATACAATTATATCGATTGTATACTTCATATTGCAGACACCAGTCGGGGAACCCCAAGAGAAACACGCCTATTTATGAAAATATGATGACCAATAATAAAGGCACTTACACGTTGTAAATAAATGTCCTGTTCGTGCCATCTTTGGTGAATACGCTGCTCTGAGCCACACTACATTCTATGGCAGCGAAAACAACACAAAAAATAATAGTTTTTACAAACATTTCTTTAAAAAAACAATAGCTATCCTTAATAATTAGACGAATTAGACCTATTTTGTAAACATGCGAAGTTGCAAAATAAACCGACTGAGTTGAGACGTTTTTTACCGAGAGATGTCAATGTCAAGTTGACAGTGACAGTATAGAGACGTTTTAAAACCACTGTTCTCAATCGGCCCTCATGAGGTGTATTAATAACCTTTTTATTCAGGACTCCGTGAAAATATAAAATAGAATATTATATAAAATATAAAAACGTATCACAGTTATTGTAGGTTGTAATATATTATGAAACTTCTATAAGCTTCTATGTTACTTTTATAGCCTCCACCGCAACATGTTTCAAATTATTTAAAATATATTATACTGCATTTCACATTTTTAATTATTATTTTACTGTATCTAGCTTGCACTTCGTCTATTCATACGAAAGCTCCTAGACAGTAGCAATCAAAAGATTCAATAAATGGAATAGTAAAATAAAATAATGCACAAAAATTATTGATTTTCACTTATCGAACTTGCGCAAAGTTCTTTGGTTCTCTTACGTCCATGTTCTTTCGTCTGTCAATTTCAATAATTATATCGAAAGCCACCGCAATGAGAACAAGCTCCTCGTATTTTGCTGTCCAAGCGATTGTCAGAATCTTTCGGAAAAGATCGTTGTTGTCTACGGTATATGAATATGCTGTGGCGTGTGAAAGTTTGTTAGTGTGATTCGGAACAAAACTGCAAAGCTTGTTTTGATCAATGAGAACATGCTTAAAGTAAATAGATTGAAAATGGCGTCGTTTTGCCGATCAAATGAAATATTTTAATCTTTTCTAAATAATTCTTCTAATCATATGTTTTCAACTACCACTCTTCCTAGTAAATCTTTTGGGGCTCAAAACGAAACAGACCGGCGCGTGTGGTAGTGTGGTTTAATTAAGTTGTAAATTTGTGGAAAGAAGCGAATAAAATGTGTTGTGTTTTATGTTGTGTATAAAAAATCAAGTTTACATGAATTTATCTGGGATCCCGAGGGCGAGATGTTACCGACGGTGGAGGAGAGCCGCGGTTACGACTTCGAAGACCCGGAGAACGCCAAGAAATGGCGGGGACTCTTCGTCAACTCGCTACGCAAGGTTTGTGTACAAAAACATTGGTTGAAAATATTGCAAATTTACTATTAAAACTCTTGAATATCTCTCTTGATTGTATCAAAACACGTTTATTAATGCGTTAGCCGTGTTCTCTAATAGTTTGTTCTTACTTTTACCCTTTTATTCGTATACCAGATGTTTAATTTCGATTTTATATTTTTGAAGGTCCTTCTAAAAACTTGGAGATTGCTCACTATACAGGCCTATAAACAAACATAACACTACTCTTACGTATCCGTTGCTAATAAAAAAATACATTTTGTCTTAATACATACTAATATTGTTACATTCTCCATTGTATGACAAATTAAAATTTTTGGTTAAAATCTAATTTAAGTACAAAATAACTAACAAGGGTATCAGCGTTTTGTTTGGATAAGATTCTAGCAAAGTTTTGTGGTGTTCATATACATTCCTTTAGGTATATTTTGTAGCTAAATCAGCTAATCTGGGAAGCACCTTATGATTGCAGGGTATAGTTGTATAATTCACATATAACATTCATCCAAAGGTGTTTTTTTATTTTTTTTTTATTTGTCTGGATGGCAAACGAGCAAGTGGGTCTCCTGATGGTAAGAGATCGCCACCGCCCATAAACATCTGCAACACCAGGAGTATTGCAGATGCGTTGCCAACCTAGAGGCCTAAGATGGGAGACCTCAAGTGTTCTAATACTTGTGAAGTTTGACACGGGTATAAAACTATATGCAATGTTAATGAAAGAAAGAAAGAATAAATTTATTTGCCAAAATTCGGCACAGCAAAAAAATATTACAATTAAAAATAAGACATCTGTACATACTCTTATATACTAAATGAAAAGAAAGAAAAGAAACATTATGCCGAAAGAAAAAAGGGCCATACGCAGCGTGTTCCCACAGCAAGCTGCAGCGCTGGTTTTAGTATTACTCTTTAACTTATTAATGAAACCCAAAATGTATTTTTTTGGAATTCTAATGGGAAATTAGCAGAAACATAGAATTTCTGTTCTTAGGTTGGTTTTACAGTGTTGCTTACGCCAGCGTCTCTTTTGCGTTGCTTGGATAGTTACATAGTTTAGCGTTTGGTAAGCTTGATTGTTTACTGACCACGCTGGTGTTAGTCACTGTAAAACCACCCTAAAGGTGTATGCATACAAAGCCGCAAATAAGTACGAGTTATATCTATAGTAATTCATTGTGGAGTGTGTGTGAATCATTAAAAAGGTTATTGACAAAAAAAAGTTGAAGAAAAAAGAAAAAAGATTTTTTTTTCTTTTTTTTTACAACTTTTTGTTCCCATTGTATAGTCAACCAAGAAATTGGTTTACCACCCCGAGGTTAGCTTATTTCCACTCACAATCAGCCTTATTGTTTATTTCTGAAGTAAAAACTGTCATTTAATTGGTAAAGCACTTTTTGTAACAAAAATGTATTTCTTAGTGAAATTGCTAAATATTGTGTAATATTACACTTTGTATTTAGTCATCTAATGTTACTACAACAAACATGTAGGTATGGATGACTGGAAAATGAGTTTTATAGCTTACTAGACGTAATCCTTGGCTTTGCACGCGTGTATATAACAAAGCTGGACTTATCCCTGAAGGGATCTCTGTCAGTCAACCTGGTTTTCTGGTTTTGGAAAATTCCAATATCCGCCTATTTTGCGTATGATCCAGGGTTGATCGTTGGAAGGACTTCAATAATATCATTTATAATCAACATGCTTATAATAATCCTCAGTATTCAATCCGTGCCTAGTTTTGCTCACCACATTTGACCCGTGAGGTTGATGTGGCCTGTCTAGCACTTCAGCTTGGCACTCACATCGACAAACATAAAATATATAAAAAAAAATATATATCATGGGACACTTGACACCAATTGACCTAGTCCCAAACTAAGCAAAGCTTGTACTATGGATACTAGGCAACAGATAAACATACTTATATAGATAAATACATACTTAAATAAGCAGTATATAAGCAGTAGCAGTAAGTAATTAGTAGTAGTTATGTAACACATAAATTAATCGGTCTTATTTCCTACCTGGACTCTGTAACACAGGGAATCCTAGCACAGGATCCAGAGCCGTAGACTCTTGTTTATAAGTTTTTTATGCAATAAATTATTTTTTTTTTTTTTTCAATTACATTTTAAACATCCAAGACCCAAAGAACAAACATTCGTATTATTCATACAAATATCTGCCCCGGCCGGGAATCGAACCCGGTACCTCAAGCTTCGTAGTCAGGTTCTCGAACCACTTAGCCATCCGGTCGTCTGAGCTATCACCGATAAAAACAAATAATAGGTACAGCCACAAGCATTCATTGTTACTTACACAATATGAACTGATTATGTTTGAAATAAATGATCATTACTATTATTTATAGCTACCGAAAAGCGTGGAAAAATATCTGACACATCCAACTGGTCCTAGTTGTGTCAGATATTGGTACTGTAGGTTCCTCTTCGTAAATTAAACAGCCAACTGTCTTCGTTCCAGGTGCTGGAGCAGGTCCACCCGTCCCTGAGCGCGGAGGAGAGCGCCCTGGAGTACGTGGAGTCCCTCTGCCTCCGGCTCTTGGCGATGCTCTGTGCGAACCCTTCGCCGCTCTGCGTCCAGGTAAATCTGATGAAATATGCCTTTGCCTTAATATGGGTCCAAATTGACAAGATTTCATTTTTTTATCACCTGTATATTACTACAGGAATCGAAAGAGTTTTGCCTCCTGAACATGGGAAAATATTTATTATAAATTATTTCTCCATATTCAAAAAAATCAAAAAATTTATCTGATTTTGCCAACACTACCACAGAATAGATATGTTTCTTTTGCCTTTTTCACCAGAAAAAGTGCCGTCATAATTTTGACAATGTCTACGTCAGATTTACGTGATCTTTTTTTTTAATAGAGACTAGACAAAAGTAATGGATCTATTGTGTGGTAGTTTTGGAGTTATGCCCTTTTAGAATAAGGACATCTTAAAAAAATTATAATAAATTAATTAATAATCGTAGCGAAATTTTTAAAATATCAGCATCTTTCTCTTTCCAAACAGAATACAGAGAATGAATCAAATTATAGTCTTAGAAATATGAAATCTTGTCAATTGTTTTTGTTACCTATAATGGGGCTTATAAATGCTATGAAAAATACTAACATTCACACTTGCATCTAGACACGCGGTAGCGTGTTAAGCCAAGTTCAAGCTAACAGAACTGGCGAGCAGCACCGTGTCTAATTTTACCCAAACCATTTGGAGTCACTTTTGAGCCCCCTCATAACCCAAAAACTACATTAATTTCTGTCTGTTACCGTATGCGACGTGTGACTGTGAAACATGGAGGATAGCAGTATGTCAGTGGTCAGTGGTCAGTGGTGTTTGTACCTGCCCCCAGGACGTGGAGGAGCGCGTGGCGCGCACGTTCCCGACGCCGATCGACAAGTGGGCGCTCCACGACGCGCGCGAGGCCGCCGCCGCGCGCCGCCGCCGGCTGCTGCTGCCGCACGACAGGCTGCACCACATGCTGCAGAAGGTATGGTGATCATTATGACTAAGACGAACACCAAAACGAAACGATGGTGGCAAAAAACAGCATACTGTACACTAAGAATAAAAGGGGACCTAACACACTACCTTGTAGTACACCGCATGAATTAGTTGGAAAGTCTGATGAATAAGTGCATTCAGTTTCAAACTGCCTATTTGAATTTTTTTTTTCTGTTCAATTAGATAAGGCTTGATTAGATCGCTTACATTACCCCATAATTGTATAATTTGTTTATTAAAATATCATGATTAATAAAATCAAACGCATTTGTCATGTCATGCCCATATGAATCGCACCGAAATTCAACCGAACCTTCGTTTAAAGTCGATTAAAAACATTAGCAAGGTACAGTCTGCATTAATATTGTGCAAAAATATCTGACACGTCCTACCGCGGCCCTAGAAATAGAGTCATATCAAATATTTATGCACCCTTTCTTGTGTCAGATATTGGTGCTAGTTCATGGAGCCATTATACCATTGACAACTTCGGTCCGCTTTCCAGGAGGTCCTCATGTACAAGATAGACACATCCGTGTCCGTGTTCATGACGGCCATTTTGGAGTACGTGAGCGCGGATCTGTTCAAGCTGGCGGGGAACTTCGTCAAGAAGATATCGCAGAAGAGCGGCTATGAGACTATTACCTGTAACGATATTAAGACCGCTATGTGCGCCGACAAGGTAAGCCAGCTGGGGTTCTGTTAGTCTATGGCAGGGTTTCTCAAAGTGGAGTACGCTATTCGACGGTAGGGGTTTCGCGACAAGGCTTACGTGATGGTGGCTGCAAGACTGGCAAGATGATTAAGATTGGTTTTTGGAGTCTTTTTGTGTTTTTTATTTCAACTCATAACTTGTTGCTTATTTGTTGTTGTTTGTTTCAGTTTGTATTTTCGTTGGCAAGATGATTCTTACCTATATTTGTTACCTTTTATTTAAATAAATAATATACATTATAATATGATGATGATTGAAATAAAAATAAACTTAGTTTCTCCAACAGCCAATTTTATTACTATCTACGGTACTAGTATCTAATCGGGGGGGATGGTAGGGGTTCTCTGTTGTCTAGAAACTTTAACAGGGGTACGTGGAGCCATAAGTTTGAGAAACCCTGGTCTATGGCATAGAGAACGGTTAGCAGTAGAAGTAAATGAGCAGTGGTGGTGTTCAAAATGATCTAAACATACTCTTAGGCTGCGTTTTCACCAAAGATGTGTGAAGAATGTGCTCGCTCCACTCAGCTGTTTCCACTAGAGCTCTGTTGTGCGAGCATAGGTAAATGGAGCGTTTCTATTGGTTCTTGAAAAACACATTCTCGCACATCTCTGGTGGGAACTGCAGCCTAAAGCTGGATCCTGTGGACGTTTTGATACAGTGAACACTGTGGACCCAAAGGCTTGTCTGATCGTCTCATAAGGCCCGGCTACACGTAGCTACTTGCGTGCGCAAACGGCATGTGCCAAAATTGGTGCATAAACTGTATGTCGTCCAAAAGCCATTTATGCGGTATACCATTTTACCGTGCTCATTACAGCCACCCTGCACCCGAACAGCGCCGCCTCGCCTCGAGCGGTTAGTATTCTTCATATGGTTTTGTATGGGTACCGTAAACGGCTTCAACTTTGCCCTCAGGCCCTAACATTGCCTGATTCGATTTAGAGTCGATAACTCAGCACCCTTTAGGTTTTTAAACTTTTATCCCCCAGTAATAATAATTCCCGTGTAGATAAAAGTTTAAAACCTATAAGATTGCTAAATTATCGACTCTAAATCAAATCAGGCAATGTTGGGGCCAGAGGGCAAAGTTGAAGTAGTTTACGGTATGCGCTCACTACATCAACTCCGTAGCGTCACTGGATCGCCTCGCTCGGTCGGCGAGTGGACCACTCGGTGACAGCCCGCTGCTCGCCACCACCATTAGTTGTCAACGCAGCGGGTGACACTCTTACCCGGCCCGGATAACACCGACATGGAAATACCGGCCATGTTTTTTGTGTACATGCCCATAGAAACTGACAGGAGCTTCTATGGGCGTGTACACGAAAAACAGGGTCAGTATTTCCATGTCGGTATTATCCGGACCGGGAAAGAGTGTCACCCAACGCGGCGTCCACCCGTGGACCACCTGTCGACAACGAGTGGATGCCGAAAGTCGAAGCGGTGCTGGTCGGGTCCCGGGTGGCTCTAATGCGCTGTGACCTTTAACGCACATGCTTGCTTGTGCAAATTGGAATTTGCTTAAGTATTATTAAACGTGTAGCGGAACCCATAGACCACACTAACACACTCGTTTCCCGCAGGTGCTCCTAGACATGTTCTACCAGGAGTCCCTGGTGTCGCTCCGCAGTTCAGAGGCCCGCGGCCGGCGCGGCAGCCTGTCCTACGCGGAGCTTGTCCGGGAACTCCTCACAGATGAGAAGCATTTCCTCCGTGACTTGCATCTCATCATACGCGTGTTCAAAGATGAGCTGGAGAAGATCTTGGACCAAGATACCAGGGTGAGGGTCTATTTTCTACATATTTCTGGTGTCCCTTTGTAACCAGTTCTACGCGAAACTTGTTAAGGAACTCCTCACTGGTCTCATCCCAAGCGCGCTTCAAGACGAGCTGTTCTGCGAGCGATGTAGCCCGCCCATCGCCACTTCAACTTGCATATATTTACAGCTATGTCGATGACTTTAGTTCTTCGACGAATTTCCATATTTTTTTATTTTTATTCGACTGGATGGCAAACGAGCAAGTGGGTCTCCTGATGGTAAGAGATCACCACCGTCCATAAACATCTGCTACACCATGGGTATTGCAGATGCGTTCCCAACCTAGAGGCCTAAGATGGGATACCTCAAGTGCCAGTAATTTCACCGGCTGTCTTACTGTCCACGCCGAAACACAACAGTGCAAGCACTGCTGCTTCACGGCAGGATTAGCGAGCAAGATGGTGGTAGCAATCCGGGCGGACCTTGCACAAGGTCCTACCACCTGCAATATATATATATTCCGTATTCTATCGCGCAAAGAAACTCCAAGCATAGCTCTCTCCATAGCTCGTTGCGTGACTCTGAGCCAAGAGTCGAACGCGCGTAATATTGAGCCGTTGTTGCAGACGATATCGCTGATCTTCGGCAACATAGTGGACATATACGAGCTGACTGTGACGCTGTTGGGCAATCTGGAGGACGCCATCGAGATGTCGCAGGACTCGCCCACGCCCTACATCGGCTCCTGCTTCGAAGGCAAGTGTCTGCCACACGACACACGCCGCACGCCACGCGGCTTTGGGCTCAAAACCATTAAATTTCATAATACCTTATTCACTAATACCCCTAATTTTCAAATTACCATGGGCTCATAATACCTAAAATGTGAAATTGTCTCTTGTATTAATATGAACGAAATTCATTATGACTTTGACTTAAAATGTCATGTTCTCTAAATACCTAAAGATTGAAATGCACAATTCAGTCAAATACCCAATGACAGAAATTACAAAATATTAAAACAACTCAAACCAAAAACACCCAAAAGGCAAAATGCGTAATTATTTTTCACGGGTGGTGTTTTGACTTTTAGTATAGTTCCTGTTCAACATACAAATTTAGGTATTTTAACTTTTGGTTGTTGTTTTGCCATGAAAGTGATTTTGAAGTTTAGAAGGTATTTTGAAATTCAGCCATATTAAGATTCCGGTGTTATAAGAAAACAAAATTAAGCATTCCGCAATTTAGGTATTTTGTGACCAAGAAGTTTTGAGATCTGGGAATATTGATAAAAATGTAAAATACAATTTAGAAGTTATAAGCCCAAAGCGCCACGCGCCACACCCCACACACATCGCGGCATATGAGAAGGCTTACAGCGTAGTTCCCATGCGGGTCCGGCAGTGGCGTAGCTAGGTAACCTAGGGCCCTGGGGCAAATAAAAAAATGGGGCCCACTGCTATCAAAACTGGTAAGGTTTTTTGAAGTAAAATCATTATATATACAAATACCTACTGTAAAAATGCTAAGCAACTTTATCATCAGCTATAAAGCAGAATTTCGAGTTCCCCCTGAGCTTGAGGGCCCCGGGGCACTGCCCCGCCTAGCCCCTTGGTAGCTACGCCACTGGTCCGGTGCGAATCAGGAATTTCACACACACTGTTGAATTACTTGCGGGTTTCTGTCGGTTTCACTGTAACTGAGAGGTGCGTGTTCGAATTTGAACCCACGACCCTCCGCTCGAGAGGCGATAGGTCAAACTACCATGCCATCGCGGTTTCTCTACAGTTAATTAAAATGCAGGCGGAGACACTTAAGAGCAATTTAAGGTCACATAGTCACCCGGCACCCGACCAGCACTGTGTCGACTTTCGGCGTCCACTCGTTGAAAGGTGTCAACGAGTGGACGTCGCGTGCTCAACGAGTGGGCAAGAGGATTCTTACAAGCTTCTATTTTGTTTTACCTGTCCCGTTGTCTGTCTGTCTGTAATCAAACCTTGCAAGTTAAATTCGACCAACTTCCAGTAATTGGATTGACTTCAAATTTGATATACTTATGTAAATCGCGTGACAATACAATAATCTGGTAGTGACATCCTGGTAGTCCGGCCAGGATCGTCTCCGCAGAACGGAACTCAAAGTCAAAGTCAAAGTCAAAATATCTTTATTCAATTTAGGCTATAACAAGCACTTATGAATGTCAAAAAAAATCTACCACCGGTTCGGAAAAACCTCTGCTGAGAAGAATCCGGCAAGAAACTCAACGAGGTATATATATATTTTTTAAAACAGATTTACAATATTATTAAATGATATGTATACATCACAAGTATATAACACAACTTTATTTTTTAACACAGTAGGTTCAAATAGCGTGAAGGATCGCTAATGCGGATCGGAATTCGCCTTTGATATTAATGTCTTTCTTGACAATAGATCTGAATTTTGTATCCGTTTCATTTATAATATTTTTTGGAATTTTATTATAAAAACGTATGCAATTTCCCAGAAAAGACTTTTTGGTTTCTCTCACTCTCTCACTCTCTTTCTCTCTCTCAACGGTTAATGGCATCAAAGTCAAAGTCAAAGTCAAAATATCTTTATTCAATTTAGGCTATAACAAGCACTTATGAATGTCAAAAAAAATCTACCACCGGTTCGGAAAACCTCTGCTGAGAAGAATCCGGCAAGAAACTCAACGAGGTATATATATATATATATATTTTTTTAAAACAGATTTACAATATTATTAAATGATATGTATACATCACAAGTATTTAACACAACTTTATTTTTTAACACAGTAGGTTCGCTATTTGAAGGGATCGCTAATGCGGATCGGAATTATTTCCAAATATCCCTGTCCATGATATAATCATTAAACATGCAATCGACTTGAATGTAGTTTGGGTGACAATACAACTAAGTCAACAAAAAGTACAGTCAGCAAAAAAAGGTTGTGTTAAGAATGTTTATTTTTGATTAAGTTTTTAATTTGTTTCCCACAGAGTTGGCGGAGGTGGAGGAGTTCCGCGCGTACGTCCGCTACGCGAACATAGTGACGACCAAGGAGTCCAGGGACGCGCTGCAGAACATCGTCTCCGAGCCGGCGGTGAGTGATGGACGAAAAAATTCGGCCAACTTTTTTTTGTGATACTCGATTTTCGGCGAAAATATTTTTGCCAACTGTTTCATAGGGAGGAACTATTTTTTTTCTGAAGCTGTAAACTATTCCGGATTTATTTCAGGAATATCCTATAGAAACTTAGGTTAAGTTAGATTAGTTTTACAATTATAACAATCCTAAAGTACACTAGCAGCTTAAAAAAACGTTCGTCCATATGTAACAAGTGGGAAATGAACCATTTAGGAGAAATATTTTCGTCGAAAAATTGGAGAATATTTTTTTACTGATTTCAGTGCGCGCTTCGTGCGCGAGTCCGACTCTCACTTGACTGGTTAGGGTTCCGGAGCCAAAATGGCAAAAACGGAACCCTTATAGTTTCGCCATGTCTGTCGGCCTGACTGTCAGTCTGTCTGTCCGTCCGTCCGCGGCTCTGTGCTCTGGACTATCAATGCTAGAAAGCTGTAATTTTGCACGAATATATATATATGTGTAATATATGAGGCCTTTGCTCAGCAGTGGGACAGAATAGGCTAACAATAATAATAATAATAATAACGTCGCGAAACACATACACCAACAGCTTGCACTGAAACACAAACTCCTGGAAATCTACACACCCTACTACCAATATAAGCCTAAGAACGTACTCGAAAATAACACAACCAAACTTTACTGGGACCGAGACATAATAACAGACCGCACTGTTCTCAGCAATAGACCCGACATTACACTTATTCATAAGCCTACTAAAACTACTTACCTCATAGACATTGCAGTTCCTAACACACACAACTTGAAACAGAAACACACTGAAAAAATGCAAAAATACATACCGTTAGCAGACGAAATTAAACAGATGTGGCACCAGGAAGTCGTCAAGATCATCCCCATCATTATTTCCTCGACAGGTATCATCCCAAAAACCCTTAAAACAGCACTTAAAATGTTTAGACCTTCACGACAACACATATATACCCCTACAAAAGTCAATAGTCCTAGACACATGCTCTATAGTACGCCGATTCTTAAATCCAACTTCTTTACCAGTTTATAACGATCAAGAAAGTCAAACACAAATAACAAACCGATAGAACATACACCACACTGACACAAACATCACACAAATAACTTAAACACAATGGTTACATGATACTTGGCATGTGCCCGTATCATGAACCAAAAAAAAAACCGACTAAGTCGAGATTTTCTTTTGAAAATAACAAAATAATAATAATAATATGTGTAAACTATGCCGACAAAATGGTACAACAAAAAATTAAAAAAAATATATTGTACCTCCTATAGACGTAAAGTGGAGGTTATTTTTTTTTCTCATCCAACCCTGTAGTGTGGGGTATCGTTGGATAGGCCTAAAACCATTAGGGGTTTGCTAAGACGATTTTTCGATTCAGTGATTTGTTTGCGAAATATTCAACTTTATAAAGTGCAAATTTTCATTAAAATCGAGCGTCCCCCCCCCCTCTCTAGAATGTAAGCCAGTAAGTGGAAAAATTTGAAAAATTCAGGATGGTAGTAAGTATATCAAACTTTCAAGGAAAACTATAACGGTTAAGTTTGCTTGAGAATTATTGGTAGTTTAAGGGTAAATAGCAGCCTGAGGTATAAAATATACCTAAACTTGGAAGATTCCGTATAAAATACGAAATACTTAGAAAAATATTACTTAATTTTTTCATAATGTCTACGGAACCCTATTTTGGGCGTGTCCGACACGCTTTTGGCCGGTTTTTTTGTTTGCATGCTTATCCAAGCCGAATTCGGCGCACTGTATAAATATATTATACCATCTGGTATGTACCCTTTTTACAATAAACTTTATCTTATCTGTCCGGACAGTTCTCCGAGCGTCTCGACACAGCCGGCCACGGGTTCCGTCTGGCGGTCAAATACTACCTCCCGAAGCTGCTACTAGCGCCGGTAGCGCACGTGTTCCTCTACCACAGCTACGTGCTGGCGCTGCTGCAGGTGGCGCCCGCTACCGACGACAGGGAGAGCTTTAAGCAGGTGACAAAAATGGACGAAAAAAAAATTGGCCGAAAAAAAATTCGGCTATTTTTTTTGGACGTGCTAGAAATATGGACGAGATATTCGGCTAGTTATTAAAAGTAATATTTTTGTACTATAGCTTCATTCTTACATGCTTCATGCGTTACTGCAAGTAGAACCCGACAATATACAATGCTAATGAGAAAAAAAACAATGAAAATAATCATATTATTAGGTGCAAAACATGCTACAATGCCAGAAGCTGACCAGCAGTGATCAAAGCTATTTAGTAAGGGCCTACAGCCGCTTAGATTTAAAGCCTAATGGTGCAGGTGATATATAGATAGATAGATAGATACAGGTGCATAGATATTAAATATTTTTATTCTTCTAGGTGGAATGCAACCTTCATCCCATAAAGAAATTATTGATGAAAGCGCTAGGAAATGGACCAAAAATGTAAGTATGTTTTGAAAAGTTCACCTGGATATTTTTCGCAAGCCTAAATAATGTCAAAAATACTGGTTTATTTAAATTTACGTTAAATTTAGCAATGTTACTCATTTCCAGTAGTTGGGTCGGCAAGAAAAGTTAATTTAAAAAATGAGGCAAAAACTTGTTCACAGCGACCTAGCCCTCCGGATGGCGGCGCGCGCGCGGCGGCAGCTCGCCATTGAGAAGTGCAACGAGCTGGCGCGGCTTGTCGACAACTGGGACAACCGCGACACCGGCCAGTGCTGCAACGAGTTCATTAGGGGTGAGTGGAAAAACGTGGCCGAAAAGTAATCGCCGAAAAAATTATCGCCGAAAAAAAAACTTCTTGGGCGTTTGTAATGTTAAGATAAGGATATAAGACTGCTGTAATGAAATTATACAGGGTGAGAATGATAAAAGTTAGTCAAATAATAATCGCCGAAAAAAAGTTAACTTTATCTGGGTGTTAGTAACGTTATAATAAGGATGTTAGAGTGCTGTAATGAGATTAAACGGGTGAGAACGAAAAAAGTTAGTCTAATATTAATCGCCGAAACAGTTATTTTGTTTAAAACAACTAACTTGACCAAAAAATAATCGCCGAAAACAAAGTTAACTTTATCTGGGTGTTAGTTAATAACGTAAGTCAGTGCTGCAATGAGATTATACGGCGTGATAACGAAAATCATACTGAATGAGAACGAAAAAAACTCGGCTGAATAATATTCGCCGAAAAAAAACTATTTTTAATGGGTTGTTAGCACAGTAATAATAGGGACATAAGACACTGCTGCACAGAGTTTATACAGAGTGACGATGAAAAATAAATTAGCCGAATTTTTGTATTTTCGGCTATTTCATAGTTTTTTAAGAGTCCGCAGCAAGTAGCGCTCAACTCCGCGTTGAGATCACGCGCTAACGCTTTAAAATGTTGTTGTTTCACCTAGAGTAAGACAGGGCGCTAGAAAGAAAGCAAGAGCGCGCTAGCGGGAAGGCGGAGCTAGAGACATGTCACAGTAACAATATTGCAGTAAAATATCTTCATACAATGGTGAAATTATTGCAGTATCTAAGTAGAATATAACAGTAGAACATCTCCAGACCAAGATTATAATATATACAGCGCGGGAGGGCAGCTACCGGCTAGGATATTATTTGGCGTTCCAAAAACGTAAATGTACATTACACTACACATTACGCTGTAAAACTTTTTTACTGCCCATGGTGAGTACACAATTTTACGTCTTCACCTTGCCAGAAAGTGGGTTTTACCATACGCATAGCGGGCGGTAAAACTCACATTATGGCCAGGTGTGGCGTAATAGTACATTATGTCTTAAGGGCGGTTAATAAGAAATTACGAACGAGAGTATTAGAAGCTCAAAGTCAAAGACTGAGGACTAGGTCGATGTTCATAATTATAGTACCGCCCGTGCGACTTACAATGTTTTCATCACATTTGCGAGTAAAATTGTATATGTGTAAAAGAAAAATATTATTGTTACAAAAATTGCCGATACCGCTGGTGCAGTTCTTGGCAGCGCCAGCTACCAGCCGCCCTCCGCCTCCCGCAGCATGTGCCTGACATGCGTGCACGAGGTCCTCCTGCTAGTCGTGCAGAACCTGCGCGCGCAGCAGTATTAGTACGCGCAACAACTCATAACGCCAAAAAAAGGCCCTTAGGTTTTATTAAGGACTGCAACCAAGTTAGCCTGCAGCTTACGACACTGTTTACGAGCAAGTGTGATGAAATAGTATATTGTACAACAAAAGCATAAAACGAGCAATTTTACCCGAGACGTTCATATAGCCACCCGAGCCACGGCGAGGGTGGATAGAAACGTCGAGGGGAAAATGGGCTCAATGCTAGAGTTTTACACTCTGCTTTTCACTTCGCTTGCGAAGAAATGAAATAGCAATAGTAAAAATAAATGTTCACTTATTTTGTACCTTTTATTTTTCATGCTTTACTATATTAGTTTTATTGATTTATTTTCATCGATTTGATTGATTTTTAGGTGTAAAAAAATAAAAAAATATGTAGAAACTCTTTTGTTTGTGGTTTCACACCTTGATTGCCTTGACCTTAGACGAAGATTCTACTTTATGCACTAGAGCATAAAAAGTTATTGTATGTTGCCTAGATGCAGCATGAACACGCACTTTACGAGCATGAGAAGTGAAATAGTCGATTGTACAACAAGAGCATAAAACGAGCCATTTTACGACGTTTACGATTTTAAGACGTTCGTTCCGGTACGGCGAGGGTGGATAGACACGTCGAGGGAAAAATGGGTTTAATGCTCGAGTTTTACACTGCTTTTTACTTCGATTAATTCGAGGAAATAGCAACAGTGGAAACAATGGTTCACTTACTATGTTTCTTTTATTTTTCATGAATTACTATATACATAATTCTATTTTTTTATTTTATTGATTTATTTTGATTGATTTGGTTAATTTTTAGTTTTATATAAATAAATAAAAAAGTTAAAAACTTTCTGTTTGTGGCTGGTTGACACCTGATTAGCTTGGTCTTAGACAAAGATTTTATTTTATGCACTAGAGCATAAAAAGTCATTTTATGTCGCTTAATCTCAGCATAAAAACGAACTTTACGAGCATGAGAAGTGAAAAGTATAATATCTATAGACTACAACATCAACTTGATTGGACACATTGAAGATTGGGTGTATTGAATAAAATAAAAAAGTCATACAATATTGTGTTTTATTTTTTAATACATACAAGTATGAAAATTCGCTTATTTTTAAGAACTCTCTCGTATCGGTAACTTTCTAGGTAGACGCGGATCTATAATTTCAGGTAGTATGCATTCCATGTAAAATTTTCTCAATTTATTTAATATGCTCTCCCAGAATCCTGTATCCTTTTCGATTTTTTCGAATAATATGCCTTTTGGAGTCCACACCACGAAGATACAGTATCTTTTTTTTGTAATATTTAACTGACCTTGTACTTGATAAAAGTAGTTGTGATTTTGCTTCAGTTTTATTTTCTGAGGATCACTTTCGTCCAACACACAGAAAGTAATTTTTTTCTTTAAAATAGCTTCTGTTGGCGTCATATTTGCCGCCGAAGCTGGGCATTTGATCTCCACAATTGTTTCTTCGTCTATGACTCCGTCGGGACTCGCGCCTAAATACTGGTGTTCCTCGAGGATGTATAACCCACAAGGTGATACTTGCACTCCTAGTGCAGCTTCAGTCTCTTTTAAAGCGATGGGCTCATTCTCATTGCCGTATCTAGTAGCATCGCTACCTTTAAAATTGCTATATAAGAGTGTTTTTATAATATTTTTACACGACGTGGCAGCTCTTCTCTTACATATTTGACCAAACACTGACGCAGTAAGGCGTATTTTTCGTTGTTTGATCCATTCAGGGTTCGTTGCCTGCCCAACGGTATCTTTTTGGATATTTTCAAGTTCTATTTTACTTTTTGAAAAGTCTGCTAAGAGTGCTTGTTTTCTTTTTTCGTAGTGCTCAACTTCCATATCTGGTTCTTTTTCGATATCACCGTAATGTTCATCGGGTCCTGCGATACGTTTTCTTCGTTTTGATTTTTTGTCTTGGCTTGATTTTCTTTTCGCCTTTTCTGCCTGCCTCTTCTCATACTTCTGCGTGTAAGTCCCCAGTTCTTCATTTTTTGTTAATACTTTACTCATGGTTGCTACAAGACTCCCGGTGTTTCTTTTTGTAGCAGCTGCGTAGCAACGGGACTCATAAGATCCACGAAGGGAGTAATTTATTCGTTTGCCTCCTATAAATTTTGCGATTAGTGCATTAAACTGCTCAACAATATTGTTTGTTTGCCCCATAAGGAGACTTTCGGCATTGTTTAAAATAGGACTTATAGCGGTGTATATGTCATACCACAAGCCACAATCTTTCATTTGGCCTATGAAGTTTTCTTCGCCTGGTTTCGGGCCATTACAAAAATATGTTTTGCAGTTGGCATGCTCACCAAAAACGTGGCAAGGCCCGTTTCGTAGGTCTTTTTTTAATTCATTTACTTTCTCAGTAAAAGTTTTCCCTTCCATTTTCGAAGAAAAGTCTATTGCTCCTTTAATTGCCTTTCGTAGTCGCAATATGTTATCATTTAGGCATTTCCTCATGATAATAGGGACAGGTCCTTGTTTATTTTCAGTTTTTTTTGTCAAATTTCTCAATTTAGTGCAATAATTTCGTAATAAATGATTACTGCATTCTATTTTGTGTATAGCAGTGGAGTGGCCATATGGCAATGCTTCGTTTAAAGCACTCATGACACTGCTATCGCCATCACCAATAAGTTTGGTGTATTTCAAGCCATGCATATTTATGCTGCATTTAAAACCTTCTACTACACCGTCGGCTTCCATTGCTGTGGAGCTACCAGACCAGTTTTTAAAACATTTATGTTTCTTGACCTCAATCTTTTTATTACTTGCAACAGCGCATACAGAGCAATAAGAATTCCGTATTCCTAAAAAGAGAACCTTTTTAGTTTCATACCCAATAATGCACGCTACCCCGGATAATGAATTATAATTGCTGGTACGATATGATCTTTTTCCCCACGATGCGTCCGCTACTACTGTGATGTAGGGAACGCCATCAGCGTCTACGTTTCCTTTTTCAATTGCCATTTGTTTTTCTTCGAGTCCTGCCTCAAACATGCTCTTCAAAGAGATATCTTTTAAAACATCCCCAAGCAACAAATTCTCTTTCCCAAATGTTTTCTCCGCTATACATGGCATATCTAAATGAGCGCAAAGCTCATCTAATTGGGAAAAGCCACTACCCGAACATACGACTGCTTGAACAACATTTTTATTAATTTTAGACTCTAGTTTTTCATTATTAAATGCTTCTTTTTTGCCACACATTTTGCATTTGAAAAGAAAAGTTGACTGGAATCCGATTCTCGACTCCTTCACAAAATCCATATCTTTAAAGCTGCAATTAAATGGACTATGATCCACAGCCTTCATTTGTTCAAATAAATATTGAACATTGAAAATTCGTCGACCTGTCATTTTACGTACGACTTCCTCATTGCTATCATGATCAAGTTCAATTTGTAATGATGGTGTCGAGGACGGAGTACTCGGACTCAAATTTCTGAAAGGAAAAAAAAGTTACGTTATATTTATACCATGCAAGGTTAAATCAGAGTATACGGTGAAATAAAAATATTTGATACTGCATTATGAGGCGTACACTACTACAGAAAACTTCTAACGCCGGTGACGCTATGCAAAAAATACGTTTCGATTTTCGGTGCCATATTGTGCGCGCGACTACATTTTTAATACAAGCTTTTTGCTGACTGTACTTGCATTTTCATCCAAACTACTTTTCCGTACCAAATGTGGAAGAAGTGGGTCAAATTCAACTCGCAAGATTTTACCTGCACATACATTCATAGGTACATACATTGCAACTATTGCAAGGTAAAAGCTTGTAAAAATAATAATAAAAACACCAACCTGCTAAAATTTTGAAATTGAGGCGGAGGATCGGTATTGTTATCACTATCAGACTGCTCACTGGCATGCTCTCCGGTGCCAAGCGTACTGCACATGTAAAAAATACATACATAGTGAAATGACGTCAGTCGCCATTAGTCAAAGTAATAACAGAGACTACCAGAGGTAATACTTCGTTCGTAATACCTTACTTATCGCCCTTAATGAACAATGGGATATTATAGTGCTATGACCTGTATAAGTGAAATAACAGAAGTGCGGTGTACATCGATCAAGATAATAAACTGAAATCATCTTTAATAGCCGTGTCAATATAGGTACGAGTAGGTACTAGTCTCAGTGCAGTTGCAGTCAAGAGCGAAAATAAAACTACAAGTGAAAAACGTAAGTAGCTGTGAAATAAGTTTTTGGTAAAAAAAAAAATCTGTTCAAGCTTTTTTTTTTGCTGACTGTACTTTTTGTCGACTTTACTAGCATTGTTACCTATTAAACTACATCATACGAAATTTCAAGTCGATGCCATTAACCGTTGAAGAATTCCGTCCTGCGGAGACGATCCTGGCCGGACTACCAGGATGTCAGCTACCAGATTATTGTATTGTCACGCAATTCACATAAGTATACCAAATTTCAAGTCAATTCGACCACTGAAACTGAGTCAAATTCAACTCGCAGGATTTGAGCCTCACATACATACATACGAGTACATAGGTACATACATTGCAAGTTAAATAAAAGATTGTAAACTAGTAAAAATAATAATAAAAACACTAACCTGCTTAAATTTAGAGGTTGAGGTGGAGGATCGGTATTGTTATCACTATCAGACTGCTCACTGGCATGCTCTCCGGTGCCAAGCGTACTGCACATGTGAAAAATACATACATGGTGAAATGACGTCAGTCGCCATTAGTCAAAGTAATAACAGAGACTACCAGAGGTAATACTTCGTTCGTAATACCTTACTTACCGCCCTAATACACAATGTGCTATTACAGTGCTATGACCTGTATAAGTGAAATAACAAGTTTGTGTGGTGTACCTACGTCGTACAAAAATAATAAATAAAGGTACGAGTACGAAAATTCATTTTTAATACAAGCTTTTTTGCTGACTGTACTTTTTGTCGACTTTACTAGCATTGTTACCCAAACTACATTTATTTTGTACCTATACCAAAAACAAGTCGATAACATTGTAACAGTTGAAGAGTTCCGTCCTTCGGAGACGATTCTGGCCGGACTACCAGGATGTCAGCTACCAGATTATTGTATTGTCACGCAATTTACATAATTATGCAAAATTTCAAGTCAATCCGACTGCTAGAAGTTGGTCGAATGCAAGATTTGATTACAGACAAATATCGGGACAGGTGAAACTAAATAAAAGCTTGTAATAGAGGACAAGGAAGAAAAATCTTACGCTACTGTCCTAGTTATAACTTACCTATTAGGATTAATGTTTTCTTTTTTATGACGAGCCGGTCCTTTTTTTTCCTACGAGCCGATAACCATAATCTTGTCTTCGATGATCTTTTCACTTCTGGAAACAAGAACATTAATAATTATTTTTTATGGGAGCGCCATAGTTCGCATAGGTACTCTTTTCTCTTTTCTAGTAAAACCATAATTATTTTTTGTCCAAATCATCGTTTGTCAGTATGCGAGCCGATATATGGACCCATTTTTTATAAGTACTTGGTAATATTGACTAAAATGCATCTAGGTAGGTACTTACCCTGTTTATCCATTTTTGTAACATAAAAATGCAAAGTCCATATAAGAAAGCCAAGGTCGTCGAACAGTATGTGCACACACACCACCAGTATCACCAAGAAATATCAAATCCGTTATCAGTCCAAGTCGTAAGTAGTTAGATCGCGTTTATGATACGAAGAGAATTCACCAAAATAATATTACGTAACTCTCGCGCACAGCTGACGAGTCACTACTAACGAGCGACGCACGCACACGCAGGGCCAGCGTAAACCAAGGACAAAGGGCGGCGCGTACCGCCCTCCCCGTACCGTTCCCCCGCGCTAGAGTGATTCGCTGCAGATTCGCATAAAAAATGTATAGTTTTTTTACTGATTTTCGTAGTTTCGTTCTCATTTGAAAACCACAAAATCATTTCGGAAAAATGCTTTTTCTTATGAAACTACATAGTTTAGTCGATGCCGGAAATAGGTTTTGACTTCAATCTGAACTATATTTTGGCCGTAGTATTTAACCGAACTGCACAGGGTTTTTGGCTCTTAAAATGCAAAACTTGTACTCGTTCTATTTTCTTTGTAATACCATTTCAAGAGTCATAAACTAATTTCAGGCCTAGATATGCCTTATCTCATTGTATTTACAAAAAATCATGATGATGCTACTTGTTATTTTAAAATAAGGACGTAACTACGATTTGTATGGAGAATCAAGCTTGCTGCGGACTCTTAATTCTTTTTTTTTTCGTCCACCAGAGGATACTCTTCTAAAATCGGCCCCGGCAGCGGATAGCCGAACGGAGGCGTACCTTCTCGACGGACTGCTGCTGCTCTGCAAACCCATCACTTATATTAGTAGAAACAAACAAATTACTTATTTACTAATAATCCTACTATATTATAATGTGAAAGTTTGTGGGTTCTCCTTCACTCTGAAACGGCTGACGGATTGGATGAAATTTTATATCGTAGATAAGCTGAACATCTGAAAATAAACACATAGGTACTTTTTATTCGCATATTCCCACGGATAGTGATAAAATCTCGAAAACAACAACCGGGCTTAGAGCGTGTAATTGAACATGATTGTTTAATTTAATGTCATTGAAAAAACCACCATTAAATCGGGAAATACCATGGGATTTTTTTTAAAATCCCGGTTTAATTCAGCTGCTGGATCTAATGATTTGTGTGTGCGAAGTCGTAACACTTGTAGGAAAATATTTTTTGTATACTTACTTCGTCATAAATTAAATATAATAAATAAATATCATGGACACTTTGACACCAATTGACCTAGTCCCAAACTAAGCAAAGCTTGTACTATGGATACTAGACAACGGATAAAGATACTTATATAGATGAATACATACTTAAATACATATTAAAACATCAAGATCCGAGAACAAAATTCGTGTATTTACACAAATATCTGCCCCGACACGGAATCGAACCGGGACCTCAAGCTTCGTGGTCAGTCTCTTAGCCACTTGGCCATCTGGTCGTCAAAGTCGTCGTCATTAAAGTTAATTTAAGTTTTTGATGTTCTAACACATTAGGTCTAACCTGTAATGCTAGAATTATTTTGGAAACTTTCCGCACAATGTTTCTTTTCTTCCTATTTAGTAAGTGTATGTATAAGGTTATGTAAGGTTTCTTATTTGTAACCCCCGACGCAATAAGAGGGGTGTTATAGTTTGACTGCTATGTGTGTCTGGACTGTCTGTCATGTGGCACCGTAGCTCTCAAACGGGTTTTTTTATTTGAAAGCAGGTTTTTCTATTCTCGATGTTCATTAAAATCGGTTCAGCCGTTTTTGTGATATTGAACTTTGAAGTAACAAACTCGGGGGTTTTTCAACATTTTATTGGTCAGGTTATTTTACTTTGCCGACTTTTAGCAAATAAATGTATTCTCTCTTAATAAATAAGTGATTGATTGTAGTGTTGTTGTAACTTGTGTTGTGTCAGGTGGGCGTGACGAGCGGCGGGGGCGCGGGGGGCGCGGGGGGCGTGCAGCAGCTCAAGCTCAAGGAGAAGCTGCACGTGCGGAAACTGGAACTCGTCGACCGACCCGACCACGACGGTGAGAGTGGGACAGGACAGGCCCCAGCCCAGCCGACCTGTCATACGGACTTCCGATGTATCGTGCGAGGGAAAATAGTACTTTATGCAACTGTATCGTAATAGGGGTCCTTAAAACACGAGTGAGTGTTTTAAGGCCTAATCACGTACAGTTGCATACAATATTTTATCTATATCCATATATTAAATCCTCTATCATGTGTTCCGCGAACCATTGAGAATGACCTGCATTAACTCTTACTAGGTAGGTATGTCTGCCCCACGAGCTGCGCCCGCGACGACCTGCTGCTCCGCCCCCCCCCCTGGTCGCCCCCCTCTCCCCTGTGCTTGTGCTAATGATGTATAAAACCTCATTACGATACAGCCGTGTTCATAATAGAATTCAATATCGTAATGCTGGTCATTATATGGTTTTTGAACGCATAATTGAGGATTTACTATATCGGTGTAGATAAACAAACTTACAATTCAAATTAAACAAAAGCTTATTAAAAATTTCAACTAATGAATAGGGATGTTGACACCATTAAAAGATAGTTCGAAGACACGATTCCAGTAAAGAAATCCTTTAGCC
>NC_133499.1:274137-278110 GCF_025370935.1 Choristoneura fumiferana | reverse complement strand
AAGGCAAAAATATAAATACTGAACTATGCTGTTTCATTTAAGATTTCAAAAAGTATCTAATTGGTAGATCGCACAGGGTTTTGTCAGTAAACAGTAGATCTTAGGTCTAATCAAGTTGGCCACCCCTGCTATAGTGTTCGGGGGTTCTCAAACTTTTTCAATTTGTTACGCATTTATAGGCTTAGTATTTCGTCACGGCGCTCTTGCAGCTAGGGATCTACCCTTTTTGAAGTAGGGTACAATATCTAAGGCGTGGCGCAATGCCAACTGAATTTCCACCAAGTTTCCGGATTAATAGGAGCCCCACGCGGCGCCCCAGGGCGCCGAGGCGCACAGCTTGGGATCCCCTGTGTTATACGATACGCTAGTCTTCATTATATTTTTTAAATCTATTTTCCAGTAGTGCGTAGAGTAGAGGTGATAGTCATTATTTAAAGTGATTTTTAAACTTTTATAATTGATATTTGGATGTGAAGTAGTGCATACGATGAGAAATAAAAAAACAAGTTGATAAAAAGCAGTATGAAATATCTAGATCAACTGTTTTTTTTTATATTTCTAAATACCCGTACTAACTAACTAAAAATGTGTAAGAGCGTCCAAGACGTACTAGGATAAGGTAAAATAGCTCATAATCAATGTTTATGAAATTATCAAATTTTTTGAAATGTTATTTACAAAATGATTTCTACGGTTATTTGTACCATCCGGCTCGAAGGACCAAATTTTGCCAAGTCACTTTGTAGCCTTATTAAATTCTCGCCAATAATTATAGAAATTGCTTAAATAATCAAATAATAAATAGCGCGATTTTTTATTATTCTGATTATAACATAGTAAGGTCAAATTGAAAATGCGCGTTCGTATTGGACTAACTTAATCAATTGATCTCTGAATACATTGGCTGGTACCAAGACAGGTTATAATATGTATTATTCGATGTTACCAGTAGCTAAAAAAAGAAGACTGACACGAGTTAGCATAGCAAGCATTATGTGATCGCTCATTGCTCGACAATCCCAGTTTATATATGTAAAAATATACTGCATTACATAGCGGGGGCATAGAGCTAGAGGGTTGTAATTGTAAGTGATGGATTGACCGCCACAATGCAATGAAACTTGGCTCAATTTACTTGGCTTCATTATAGAAGACTAATGAAGGTTTCTTGACAAGTGTCACTAGGTGTCGTTAGTATCGAGTGCCGTCTGACGTTAGAGCCTTGCCAGTGGCGTGCCTAGGGTATCTGACTATGGCAAGCCGAAATATATGTTTTAGTATTTTTTATAATTTAATGTACCTACATCCATCTTGTTGCCGTAAACTTCAATCTTCAGTTTGGACGAGCTTACCAAAGCGCACTGAAGGCGTGCTATTACTAGATAGAATTTTACAGACATACACTTGGAGTCCACACAAGGGACAATTTGGTCCGTTTCCGAACTCATTCTCTCTCACAGGCACTGCACTTTACACCGCATTAAAACCAGAATACCTGAGCACTTATTTATTTTTTGAAATGATTGCATCAAATCACAACGCAACGCTACGCTACGGCCCACGGTTCGAAATAAACAATCATGAAGTTAGTTAGAAGTTATTCATCTCGCCCGCGCACTGTTCGCATTCCAAACCAAACGCAACAAACTTCACACCGTAAGCCAGATTCAAAATTGTAAAGAAAGTGCTACATATGCAGCTATACATAGATATTTGCAAAACTAACGTTTTCCTAAGTATGAAGAGAGCGTTTGGAAGCCCCGTAAAAGCCCACGAGAGTGAGCGAGATGTCATGCTATTTACAATGTACGCCACTATCGCCGCGTAGACTCGCCGCGCCGCCGCAATCAGCGCCACTAGCCATGCCGGGGAATACTTATGCAATCTTAGTATTTTACGTAAAATAAAGCGCGCTAACTTTTTTTCTCGTTTGGACGTTGTTCGGTTTATAAGGCAAGCCCGGCTTTTGGTCTTCTATGTAAGGATCGCCACTGAGTCTTGCTTGTGATTGGCGCATCTAGTTATTTAATCAATCACAAACGTGATGCTAATTTCATAGATGTCAAACGGATCTCACGATACTACAGTGCTTTCATTCTAGCATGGTGCGGGTGACAGCTGTCAATGTCACAGATTAGAGAGTGAAAGTGTTGAAACTTGTGTCGATGAAACTAATAATTTAAAATCTTAATCATATTATTAATGTCATCATTAATCCAAATATTACGCTAATTTTGATGAGAATATTAGTGAAATTCTAGGTTGAAATATTATTTGCTCGTCGTTATTTACCAATTAATAAGTACCGATATAACTCAAGATCCATTAGGTCCCATCACTAAACGAGTCTCTGGTGTTACGTTACATGCATATTACGTTTCTTCACTTAATTTTGCTTTGAATTTTATTAATTGATTATAAAAATCTGATAGGTTAAATTTATTTCGTTTAACATAGTTCTTTATGTTTAAATATTTTACGCCTGTCATATTCAGGCTACAACTGAAATATACTTCCGTATATTTAGACCGCAGCAACTTTAATTGAGTAAAACGAAACGGTGCATCAAGTGTCACCCGCACCGTGCTAGAATGAAAGCACTGTAACGCCAATTATACCTAGTGCCATCCACGAAGATGCGTGATTTTGTCAAAATTAGCCATTATTTAAATTGTAATAAGAATCACGGCACGCGTCATCGTGAATAACTCTACCTGTACTCTGTTACAGAAACCCTCATTGTGATGTACAGCCAAAGAAACAGAATCGCGTATCGGGGTGGAATCTTTGTGCTACTAATGTCATGTTGACATTTCATACATCTGCCAAAGAAATCATAGCTAAATTGAATATGAAAAGGGCCCAGCTTGGTACGCGATTCAGTCTCCTCGGCTGTACCTACTACTATTTGATACGAAACAATATCCATGTAATGCTAATTTACTCCTGCCGTTAAATAAAATAACGCGCATTACAATGAAGGTTTTCGACAGGCGAAATATCGCTAGATGGCGTTAGTGTCGTGAGGCTTTGACGTTACAGTTTACAGTCTTGCTTGCGATTGGCTCATTTAGATATTTATCCAATCACAAGCGTGACAGAAATGGAAAGCAGACTTCACGATACTAACGCCATCTAGCGATCGAAACAGTAGTCGAAACACCCTCATTGCTTGAACGGATGTCTCAATAATACCTTTATCTTTATAAGAAACTGGTTCATATTCGCTGCTAATACGACTGAAGATAGATCTCTTTCCAACTGATCTCAAATAATATAATTTAACATAACATTATTCGTGTTGAAACGCTGTCATGTTATGGTAACGAAAAACACATTTGAAATAATAAATAAGTAAAGTACTTGAAGAACATATGTCATTTTAACCGCGAGTTACTCTAGAGAGGGAGAGGACACGAAACTGTAATATTCTAAGTTAGGGTTTTCAATCCAAAGGTTTAAAACGGTTTGTCTCTTGTGAAACACTTATGAACACTGGAAATAAGCGAATGGTCGTGCAATCTTGAATAACACAAACTATCGTGTCCACTCCTGTGTACTCGTGGCTTTATCATTATGTTGAATAGACAATACAGAGGCCATATCATTGTCTAACGCGTGGGCGTTGCATAGCACTCGCCGTCCCTTTCTACCCTCATCCTATACCGTGTGACAAAGAGAAGTGAAAACAATTGTGATTTCGAGTGCGTTAGGCAATGAGGTCGGCTCTCGCAATAAAAGTTGAGGTGAGTCACATATCGTCACTATAGATATTGTATAAAGTTCTTATCTCGAAATCGAGAAACTGACTGACAGTGAACTTTGTTATGTATTCATTAAGGTTCAATTTAGTTTACATGTTGAGTTGAGATATGAGACTTTTTTCAAAGGAAGATTTTGGATAATTATTTTTTTATGTAAAAGTCTGCCGGTACAGTCTCAGTGTTAATGTAATACTATTGTAGAGTTACCT